>NW_011494805.1:3406460-3406765 GCF_000754665.1 Bison bison bison | reverse complement strand
TATATCTTTGATGAATATTTAAATAGTCGCCTAAGCCGTCTCCCCTTCGAATACCCTGGATCAGCCGGGCCTGGACCCCGGCAATCATCCCCTTTCCCTCCCACTTTCAATGTTTCCCAGCATCAGGGTCTTTTCAAATGAGTCAGTTCTTTACATCAGGTGGCCAAAGTATGTAGTTTT
Source organism: Bison bison bison (assembly GCF_000754665.1). Lineage (NCBI taxonomy): Eukaryota > Metazoa > Chordata > Mammalia > Artiodactyla > Bovidae > Bison > Bison bison. The sequence goes on along the minus strand of NW_011494805.1, from coordinate 3,406,585 downwards.
AGCATCAGTCCTTCAAATGAATATTCAGGACTGATTTCCTTTGTATGCTTTGGTTGGATCTCCTTGCAGTCAAAGGGACTTTCAAGAGTCTTCTCCAACACCACAGTTCAAAAACATCAATCTTC
>NW_011494805.1:3395142-3406231 GCF_000754665.1 Bison bison bison | reverse complement strand
GCCATTAAGTGATGGGACCAGATGCCATGATATTAGTTTTCTGAATGTTGAGTTTTAAGCCAACTTTTTCACTCCCCTCTTTCACTTTCATCAAGAGGATCTTTAGTTCTTCACTTTCTGCCCTAAGGGTGGTGTCCTCAGCATATCTGAGGTTATTGATATTTTCCCCAGCAATCTTGATTCCACCTTGTGCTTCTTCCAGTCCATCATGCTGTACAGCAGCATATAAGTTAAATAAGCAGGGACACGGTATACAGCCTTGATGTACTCTTTTCCCGATTTAGAACCAGTCTGTTGTTCCATGTCCAGTTCTAACTGTTGCTTCTTGACCAACTAATCTTCTTGTTACAGATTTCTCAGGCGTGCTCTGATAGTCCCATCTCTTTAAGAATTTCCCACAGTTTGTTGTGATCCACACAGTCAAAGGCTTTGGCATAGTCAATAAAGCAGAAATAGATGTTTTTCTGGAGCTCTCTTTTTCTACAATCCAATCCTTTTAGCAGAAGTTGGCAATTTGATCTCTGGTTCTTCTGCCTTTGCTAAATCCAGCTTGAACATCTGGAAGTTCATGGTGCATGTACTGTTGAATCCTGACTTGGAGAATTTTGAGCATTACTTTGAGCGCGTGAGATGAGTGCAATTTTGCGGTAGTTTGAACATTTCTTGGCATTGTCTTTCTTTGGATTAGAATGAAAACTGACCTTTTCCAGTTCTGTGGACACTGTTGAGTTTTCCAAATTTGCTTGCATATTGAGTGTAGCACTGTCACAGCATCCTCTTTTAGGATTTGAAATAGCTCAACTGGAGTTCCATCATATCCACTAGCTTTGTTCGTAGGGATGCTTCTTAAGGCCCACTTAACTTTGTATTCCAGGATGGCTGGCTCTAGGTGAGTGATCATACCATCATGGGTGTATGGGTCATGAAGAACTTTTAAAATATTTTTCTACATTTTCTTGCCACCTCTTCTTATTATCTTCTGCTTCTGCTAGGTCCATACCATTTCTGTCCTTTATTGTGCCCATCTTTGCATGAAATATTCCCTTGGTATCTCTGATTCTCTTGAAGAGATCTCTAAATTTTTCCATTCAATTATTTTCCTCTATTTCTTTGCATTGATCACTGAGGAAGGCGTTCTTATTTCTCCTTGCTGTTCTTTGGAACTCTGCATTCAAGTGGGTGTATCTTTCCTTTCTCCTTTGCCTTTAGCTTCTCTTCTTTTCTCAGCTATTTGTAAGGCCTCCTCAGACAACCATTTTGCCTTTTTGCATTTCTTTTTCTTGGGGATGGTCTTGATCACTGCCTTCTGTACAATGTCCTGAACCTCTGTCCATAGTTCTTCAGGTACTCTGTCTATCAGATCTAATAGTCACTTCCACTGTATAATCATAAGGGATTTGATTTAGGTCCTACCTGAATGGTCTAGTGGTTTTCCCTACTTTTTTCATTTTACGTCTGAATTTGGCAATAAGGAGTTCATGATCTGAGCCACAGTCAGCTCCCAGTCTTGTTTTGCTGACTGTATAGAGCTTCTCCATCTTTGGCTGCAAAGAGTATAATCGACCTGATTTTGGTGTTAGTCATCTGGTGATGTCCGTGTGTAGAGTCTTCTCTTGTGTTGTTGGAATAGTGTGCTTGCTATGACCAGTGCGTTCTCTTGGCAAAACTCTGTTAGCCTTTGCCCTGCTTCGTTTTGTACTCCAAGGCCAAAGTTGCCTGTTACTCCAGGTATCTCTTGACTTCCTACTTTTGCATTCCAGTCCCCTATAGTGAAAAGGAAACCTTTTTGAGATGTTAGTTCTAGAAGGTCTTCATAGAACTGTTCAGCTTCTTCAGCATTAGTGGTCAGGACACAGACTTGGATTACTGTGATATTGAATGGTTTGCCTTGATCATTCTGTCATTTTTGAGAGTGCATCCAAGTACAGCATTTCAGACTCTTTTGTTGACTATGATGGCCACTCTATTTCTTCTAAAAGGTTCTTGCCCACCGTATTAGATATAATGGTCATCTGAATTAAATTCACCCATTCTAGTCCATTTTAGTTCGCTGATTCCTCAAATGTTGATGTTCACTCTTGCCATCTTCTGTTTGAAGAAGGAGCCTCTTCTATAAGGGCAATACTCCCATTCATGACCTAATCACCTCACCAAACACCCACCTTCTAATAACATCACATCAAGTATTAGAGTTAAACATATAAAGTGGGAAGCAAGGACACAAACCAGTCTATAGCACCAAAGGAAATGATTTTTGGTTTCAGTATATGAGGAATGCTGTGTGATGCCTGTATGAAGCATTTAAGTATAATGCTAATCTTGATTATACATCTTTACTACTGATTGCACATGATGAAAGTTTATTATATCTCAATCAAAGTATTTTTAAAATATACAAAATGGCTATGAATATCTCTTCTCTGGTCTTTAGTTCTAATTTTTATTTCTGTGCCTTTGAACATTGTTGAGAGTGTTTAATCACTAAGGATGAAGAATAAATACATGCTTTAGAAAGGTAGTTAATTTATTCTTAAATGAACAACATTAAAAATTTTTCATAGTTTAAAATATCAAAATATTCAGTAATAGTAAACTTATAAATTTTTAAAGCTGGAATAAGCCAAGACTTCTTGTCCATTATTCCCTTTTTAATTAGGAAATTGAATATCTGAAAAATGGCTTACTCAAGATTGCACAATTAAAGCTAGATACATGTTAAGAATATAGGGCTGTAAATTTTATTTCAGTACTTTTTCAGGTCAAATAAAAGTAAAACCTAGTGAATATCATATCCAGACAAACTGAATAACAATTTGTCTAGTAAGACTTGTCTATTAAGCACTTATTCTGAGACAAGTTTTAAATACCCCACATTAGCAGTAGAAGGCGTCATTCCCAGTCTCAGTGAGTGACAGTAGCATAATCAGAACAAAATTTGTAAATGCCAGTTTCCATACTTTTTGCACATGGTAGTATTGATAAGTCATTAATTTTTTTTTTATATATAGTTTTTTTGTGTATTCTTGCCACCTTTTCTTAATATATTCTGCTTCTGTTAGAAGAGTCGACTCATCAAAAAGACCCTGATGCTGGGAAAGTTTGAAGGCAGGAGAAGAAGGGGATGACAGAGGATGAGATGGTTGGATGGCACGATCATTTCAACAGACATGAGTTTGATCAAACTCCGAGAGATGGTGAACGACAAGGAAACCTGGTGAGCTGCAATCCATGGGGCTGCAAAGAGTCGGAGATGACTGAGTGACTGAACACAGGAAGTATTGTTAAGTACGTCATGCACATTGATTTTTTTTTTTTTTTATCCAGTTTTATATTAGTAGCTCATATTACTCATTGAACACGTTCTATTAGTTCCAACTCCAAAATATCTCTTGAAATGCTTGCTTATCTTTTGGCCCTTCCTAAGGTCATTTGCTTGAGGAAAGACTTTATTGCTTACTACCTTGGATATTACAAACAAATTTCAGCTAGGCTTTTCCACTACCCTCCCTACTCCTTACAGATTTTACATTGCATCCAAATTTATCTTCTAAGTACAATAATGTCAACCATCAGTAGTGTATTTCATAGTGACCTATTAGTATTTCATAGTGACATATCACTTTTACAGAGTGACCTAATACATTGATTAAATCAATATATTCTATTTCTCGAAAATGTCAAGTGGGTGTCTGCTTCAGGAACTCTGTACTTCCTGTTCCCTTTCCTGGGCTGTTCTCGCTTCCATATCTTCTTGTGAATGAAGCCTTCTTGTTGAGTACTGCCCTAGGCCACAGGTGCGATGCCTTGCACCAGGGTCGCAGAAGTGGAGCCCAGAACCAAGATCATCCCCAAAGCTGACTGAATCCCTTTGCAACCAGAGCCAAAAGACCCTGGTCATCACTAATAAGCTTCCTGACTCCCAATTAGGCAAAGATGCCCACTCTAGTAAACATCCTGTGGTGCCCCAACCAGTCACCAAACACCAACCTTCCGACAGAAATTTCCTTTGTCTTGAGCCCATAAAAATTGACTGTTAACTCAAGAAAACTGTCAACGATCCCTGGCCTGTCAGGAGTTGTTGGCCCACTGCACACGCAGTGCCCACTTTTTCTGCTCTTTGTTCTTAATAAGCTCACTCCTTTCTGCAGTACTCTGTGTCTGAAAATTCATTTCTAACCCATGGTCAGACTACTTCAAAACCTCCCATTTTTAAAGTTTTTCTGAAAGTTACTATCCTAGTGACCTTATTCTCTCCCTGATTCAATCTTTTTGTGACTCTCAGTATCTAAGATAATCTTGCTGACCTTTGTGTTTGCTTATATTAATTCCATGGGTATAAATGTCTACCTGATTTTTTCTGGATTCATAAAGCCTTGGGTAGCAATTAACTCTCAAAAAATTTTAAAATAAATATTAGAAGTAGTAGCTTTATATTTAAGACTGCATTCTCTGACAGTCATTTCAAATGTTATCAACCATATTTTTTCTTTGTATGTACTAAAAGTCTTCAATCCCAACTAATTATAATTCCAAGTCAAGCCTTATCTCAAGTTATTTCATAATCCAAGGACTGCAAGCGTCACTGACCTGTAGGTTGTGTGCTTTATTCAAGTAATTTGTTAAAATAGAAATTGGTTTACCTCTCACTATGCTCCTCGTCACCCTAAGATTCTGATTTAGAAGTATATAAATTTCTTTGAGAAATTTAAAAGTGACAAGTTTGTGCCATCTAGTTTGGGAATCAGTTTCTTAATTACCCCTTCTCAACCATGATATATCTTTCCTGAAATATTTCACAATCATATGCCTAAACAAATATAATTCCTCACTATCTATGGCTGTATAACTCTCAGTTTATCTCTTTTATGGTTCTAATAAAATAATTTTACTGCAATAGTTAAATATATAATGCATGTATAGGACATTTCTTAATGCATAGTAATCCTCTGTTAGAAAAATCTGCTGTGATTCTTATCATAGCTCTACTTTTTGTTCAGCCCACATTTCTGTCCCGAGAAAACCACCTGCTACACACCTGTACTCCTACACAAGTACACTAGAGAGCTGTTCTTAAAGAAAAGAACTTTTTCTATTGATTGATTTTGTTTAAATAAATATTTCCTACATGGCATAGTATAAAATTTTTCACTAAAAAGAATGAATATCATTAAGTACTTGATATAGATGAACTTGCTAGCAAAGCAGAAAAAGAAAACAAATATATGGATATTAAGGGGGGAATAGATGGGTAGGAGGGACTGGGAGATTGGGATTGACATATATATACCACTAGGTATAAAGCTTGCAGATTTCTTGAGAAATGGTAAGAAGCATTCTTGGATAAGAAACATCCTCGGAGAAGAAGCCAACATCAAAGGGGTCAGGGTAGTGCAATAGTCTGGAGGAGATGCTGCAGCCACCACGAATGCTCGCCGTATCTTCTGTTTGACACAGTTGTCACTGTGGATGGTCACTGTTTCTAGGTTTTTCCATAAAGGGTGTGGGGCACTACGCTGTCTGTCTGCCTCGGTCGAGGCCACAGCAACAACGGGCTCCTGACCACGACCCCAGGCAAGGAAGGACAGTAGCTTGGAACCCGGCCTTGTATTCCCAGTGGGACAGCCTTGCCTCTGCTGGGAAGACCTGGAGGTAATGGCGAAGCTCTATACGGTCACCAAAAACAAGACCAGGAGCTGACTGTGGCTCAGACCATGAACTCCTTATTGCCAAATTCAGATGGAAATTGAAGAAAGTAGGGAAAACCACTAGACCATTCAGGTATGACCTGAATCATATACCTTATGATTATACAGTGGAAGTGACAAATAGATTCAAGGGATTAGATCTGATAGACAGAGTGCCTGAAGTGATCAAGACCATCCCCCCCCAAAAAAGAAATGCAAAAGGGAAAAATGGTTGTATGAGGAGGCCTTATAAATATCTGAGAAAAGAAGAGAGGCTAAAGGCAAAGGAGAAAAAGAGAGATATACCCATTTGAATGCAGAGCTCCAAAATAGCAAGGAGAGATAAGAAAGCCTTCCTCAGTGAACAATGCAAGGAAATCGATGAAAACAATAGAAAGGGAAAGACTACAGATCTCTTCAAGAAAATTAGAGATACCAAGGGAACATTTCATGCAAAGATGAGCACAATGAAGGACAGAAATGGTATGGATCTGACAGAAGCAGAAGATATTAAGAAGAGGCAGGATGAATACACAGAAGAACTGTACAAAACTATCTTCAGGACCCAGATTCCCACGATGGTGTGATCACTCACCTAGACCCAGACATCCTGGAATGTGAAGTCAAGTGGGCCTTAGGAAGAATCACTAGGAACAAAGCTAGTGGAGGTGACGGAATTCCAGTTGAGCTATTTCAAATCCTAAAGGATGATGCTATTAAAGTGCTGCACCCAATATGCCAGCAAATCTGGAAAACTCAGCAGTGGCCACAGGACTACAAAAGGTCAGTTTTCATTCCATTCCCAAAGAAAGGCAATGCCAAAGAATGCTCAAACTCCTGCACAATTGCACTCATCTCACATGCTAGTAAATTAATGCTCAAAATTCTCCAAGCCAGGCTTCAACAGTATGTGAGCCAAGAACTTCCAGATGTTCAAGCTGGATTTAGAAAAGGCAGAGGAACCAGAGATCAAATCGCCAACATCCACTGGATCATTGGAAAAGCAAGAGGGTTTCAGAAAAACATCTACTATGCCAAAGCCTTTAGCTGTGTGGATCATAACAAACTGTGGAAAATTCTGAAATAGATGGGAATACCAGACCATCTGACCTGCCTCCTGAGAAATCTGTATGCAGGTCAAGAAGCAATAGTTAGAACTGGACATGGAACAAAAGAATGGTTCCAAATAGGGAAAGGAGTGTGTCAAGGCTGTACAGTGTCTCCCTGCTTATTTAACTTATATGAATATTACATCATGAGAAATGCTATGCTGGATGAAGCAAAACCTGGAATCAAGATTGCCTGGAAAATATCAGTAACCTCAGATATGCTGATGACACCATCCTTATGGCAGAAAGTGAAAAAGAACTAAAGAGCTTCCTGATGAAAGTGAAATAGGAGAGTGAAAATGTTGTCTTAAAACTCGCATTCAATAGAACTGCCATACCACTCAGCAATACCCATACCACTGCTGGGCATACACACCGAGGAAACCAGAATTGAAAGAGACATGTGTACCCCAATGTTCATCGCAGCACTGTTTATAATAGCTAGGACATGGAAGCAACCTAGATGTCCATCAGCAGATGAATGGATAAGAAAGCTGTGGTACATATACACAATGGAGTATTACTCAGCCATTAAAAAGAATACATTTGAATCAGTTCTAATGAGGTGGATGAAATTGGAGCCTATTATACACAGTGAAGTAAGCCAGAAAGGAAAACACCAATACAGTATACTAACACATATATATGGAATTTAGAAAGATGGTAACGACAACCCTGTATGCGAGACAGCAAAAGAGACACAGATGTATAGAACAGTCTTTTGGACTCTGTGGGAGACGGTGGGGGGGGATGATTTGGGAGAATGGCATTAAAACATGTATAATATCATATAAGAAATGAATCACCAGTCCAGGTTTGATGCAGGATACAGGAAGCTTGGGGCTGGTGCACTGGGATGACCCAGAGGGATGGTAGGGGGAGGGAGGTGGGAGGGGGGTTCAGGATGGGGAAGACGTGTACACCCGTGGTGGATGCATGTTGATGTATGACAAAACCAATATAATATTGTAAAGTAATTAAAAAAAAAAAACTCGCATTCAGAAAACTAAGATCATGACATCTGGTTCCATCAGTTCAATTCAGTTCAGTTCAGTCACTCAGTCGTGTCTGACTCTTTGCGACCCCATGAATTGCAGCACGCCAGGCTTCCCTGTCCATCACCAACTCCCGGAGTGCACTCAGACTCATGTCCATTGAGTCAGTGATGCCATCCAGCCATCTCATCTTCTGTCGTCCCCTTTTCCTCCTGCCCCCAATCCCTCCCAGCATCAGAGTCTTTTCCAATGAGTCAACTCTTTGCATGAGGTGGCCAAAGTACTGGAGTTTCAGCTTTAGCATCAGTCCTTTCAATGAACACCCAGGAATGATCTCCTTTAGAATGGACTGGTTGGACTTCCTTGCAGTCCAAGGGACTCTCAAGACTCTTCTCCAACACCACAGTTCAGAAGCATCAATTCTTTGGTGCTCAGCTTTCTTCATAGTCCAGCTCTCACATCCATTCATGACTACTGGAAAAACCATAGCCTTGACTAGATGGACCTTTGTTGGCAAAGTAATGTCTCTGCTTTTGAATATGCTATCTAGGTTGGTCATAACTTTTCTTCCAAGAAGTAAGCATCTTTTAATTTCATGGCTGCAGTCACCATCATGGCAATAGATGGGGAAACAATGGAAACAGCAACAGACTTTATTTCTGGGGGCTCCAAACTAATTCAACCTTGTAAAGCACCTATGTTCCAATTTATGAAAGAAGAAATGAAACAAGGGAAAGTGAAAGGATGGAAATAGCCGTTTTTAAGAAGAAGACAAAAAATGAAGAGAATGAAAGAAGAGAAGGGTTTGTAGTGTTTTTGAGTAACAATGAGTGTTTTCTTACTAAGCTGGATACAGAACATATGTCATTTTAATTTAAATGTAAATGTATAGTCTATTATTTCAACCCCCTTATGAAAACATATGGAGAATATTTGGGGCTGCCCCATTATATATTTAAGGTTGATAATGATGCACTAATTCCAGGCTGTTGTTCCCGTGTCCCTATTTCTGTTCGCATATGCCACTCTCTTCCTGGACCTCCATTAGCTAGCCAGGAGTGGCTAGTGTAGATAATATTCTGTACAAGATGCAGTAAAGTATATTGTATTATAGCTTCTGCTACTGCTAAGTCACTTCAGTCGTGTAAAACTCTATGTGACCCTTTAGACGGCAGCCCACTAGGCTCTTCTGTCCCTGGGATTCTCCAGGCAAGAATATTGGAGTGGGTTGCCATTTCTTTCTCCAATGCATGAAAGTGAAAAGTCAAAGTAAAGCCACTCAGTCGTGCCGGACTCTTGGTGACCCCATGGACTGCAGCCTACCAGGCTCCTCCAAACATGGGATTTTCCAGGCAAGAGTCCTGGAGTGGGTTGCCATTGCCTTCTGTGATAGATTCTGTCCATGGTACAAATAGAAATAATGCAATGAGTAGTTTAGCATTGTCGTCCACTGTCTCTGAGTGACAATATTAATAAGTATCTTAGAAAGAAAAAGATGAAATAAGTGCTCGGAACATGTGTAATGTATGGAAGGACACAGATCCCATGTCAGGCACCACTCAAGAGTCTGAAAGGCCAAAACGTAAAAATAAAGGAGGAGCTATAAATTTACTGAGTCCATCTCCTGCACCCCTCAGAATGCGTGACAGAAGATGCCAACAGCCTGAGGATGACAATGGCAAACTCATATAAGTCAAACCGAATAGGTTGTGTCACATTGCAGATAAATAAGGACCATGTCTGCAAGTCAATGCGCAGCTGACAGGAGGCTATTTAAACACAAGGGAGTGAACAAGTAAAAAGGAGACTCGCTGTTCCTGGGCAGCTTGTTTACATTCCCATAGATCAGTGGTTGGGGGAAATTATGTCTTCCTTCTCATTCTTTTCCACATCAAACCAACTGAAGTGGCTGTTACAGAATGATCACTAAGCACTACAGTCTCACATGAGGGAGTTGCTAAATTTTATTTTTCTGCAGATGAAAAACAAAAACAAAAAATGAAATGTTAATGGCATGTTTCCTCTGTGTCAAGATGTAGGCTGCTTGATGAATCTATGAGTATATGTACGTTCGTATAAATAAGATACCTAGATAGATAGATAAATTCATCCATTCATTCTGTCGTTGAGTTCACAGACCTGCAACTAGGAGCATGATTAAGAGACAGAAAAGCAAACCAAGAAGGAAGTTAGTTAAATGTTGAAATAAAGGTATCAAATTCAGTGTACTCTGGGTGCACAGAAGAGAGACTAATGTCCTTGATTATGTCAGGCAGACCCTTATACTGCTTTCTGAGGGAGAAGACATCCGTTCCTCACTATCAAAAGTCGTGTGCCCACAAGCAACTCATTGTTATCTAATTAGATAAACACTACATCAGCAAAATGGACAGCCTTCCATGGAAATCCCCAAGATAATGCCAGCTGAAGAGTTTTAGGAAGTTTATTTTATCTAAACTTGAAGAATGTCTTATAGTTTGTGATGTGAAAATGTGGGTGAGGCACCTCATAGGCAGAAGGCAATGGTATAAGAGGTTTGTTGGGGGCCAGAGTGAGGGACTCCGCCCATGGCAAAGGTCATGAGGAAGGAGGCTCGACATACGCAAAGGCGGGATCGAGCCTCAGGAGTCCCCCTGGAAATCCCCGAGCGTCTACCCCCATAACCAGAGCCTGCCTACTTTACTACTTTGTGCTCTTACCTACACCTCTGACTTTACGGGGGGCTGTCCCCCACCACCTCTTTCGGAGAAGGAGTTAACCTAGAGCTCCAGTCAATAAAAACTCTTGGGTGTGACAAGAGTGTTTTAACCTACAAACTCCTCTGAAGGCTCCTCCGGCCACATGTGATTGCTCACAGCCTCCCAACCGTGAGAGGCACAAGATGCTTTAAACCCTCTAAAAACAGGTTCTTTAGAGAAGTTAGAAAACTATAAGTATAAGTATAGTGGGCTAATTAGAAATTGTGTTGGTGAAGGGTTTTTCATTTGTTGAGCCAATGTTTGTTGCTAAGTCTCCATATCCCCTGCCCTTACACACATTAATGAATATATAGAATTAACCTTTGATATTAATCACGTTAGACCTTAGGCTAAGTAAATTCTTTCCTTAACTAAAACCCACTACACCCTCACCCTGTAGGAATGTAACTTTATTTGGGTGGCGTCTGTTTTGAGAATAATCAGCCCTGGAGAAATAAGTGCCCTGATTGACTGACCGCTGTCACAAGGAGAGGGTCGTAAATTGTCAGCAGGCCCCCCTGGCCAGAAGATGATGTAACACCCCTAAGACCTCTGTATACATT
>NW_011494805.1:3380323-3395042 GCF_000754665.1 Bison bison bison | reverse complement strand
ACCCCTAAGACCTCTGTATACATTTGTGTGAAGCACCTGACTTTAATAAAAGTCAGGACTGCTGTCCCCACGTGACTTTTGTATAACATCTCAGTGTATAAAAACAGACTCTGGAAAATAAAGAATTGGGATCAGTTTCTCGAAATACTGGTCTCCCCATGTCTCTCTCTCCCTCTGGCTGAGTCTCCATCTGGAGCGCGGAACCCACCATGCTTACTAATTTTGCCTGGGCTTCTAAGATCCGACCGGGGAGGCCTCAGTGTCTCCTCTCCTTCGGGAGAACGGAAGGACGCCTGCGGCCTACGTAAGTGGTGCAAGCTTCTTGTCTTGAAGTTTTATTGGTCCCCCGCGTAAACCAAGCTACTCAGCCTCTTTTCTCCACTGAATTTTCCTACTGAGCTATCCTCATCCTATTACTCTTTATATCTTTAATTAATATCTAATTGAAGCTATTGTATCCTGATCCTCGCCTATGCCGTCTCTCCTTCGAATACCCTGGATCAGCCGGGGCTGGTCCCCGGCAGAGGTTCACAAAAATGGCTAGTTAAGAAACAATCGACAGTTGGAATCAGTTAAAGGTATTTATAGAAGAAGAATGTGTGCTGATACAGGATGTCGCAGGACATGAGTTTGGGAGCTAAATTAAGCCAGATCGTGATGGCTTTTTTGGCCATCCTGAGCAAACTGGAGCTAACATTGTAGGCTTTTACGGTAGAGATGGAAGATAATCAAGTAGGGAAACTGCATTTTAACCCAGAATCTTACACTTCAATCATAAAAGATTAAAAAAAAAAGTTAGGGGGGGCTAGTATATAAGGTCATCTGAAAAGACCCTGATGCTGGGAAAGATCAAAGGCAGGAGGAGAATGGGACGACAGAGGATGAGATGGTCAGATGGCATCACTGACTCAATGGACATGGGTTTGAATAAACTTGATGGACAGGGAGGCCTGGTGTGCTGCAGTCCATGGGGTCACAAAGAGTCGGACACGACTGAGCCACTGAACTGAACTGAACTGAACTGATATAAAGTGATGAGAACAAGACTTCTAGCAAGAACACTAATCAGAAAGTTAATTTAGAATTGAACTTCAGTTGATACAGCAAGGAAATATTGTATATATAATATATAGATATTACATATATCTATATATATACATATTCTTATTATACATTTTATATATATATATATATATATATATATGTTCAATATATTTTGCTAGAAGTTTTCTTGGCCTTAAGTGATTTAGCAGCTTGGGAGGAATATATAATTTCCCCTTCTTTCTGCCATGAGAAAACTGTGGCCTAACCTTCTGTGACTAATAATGGCAAACACAGAATTCAGTTCATGCTGCTTTTTGACAAAGATTTTTATCTCTGCTCACAAAAGATGATTCTAGATGAAAATACACAAATAAGAGAAGAATAGTGGCAAGTGTACTAAATACAGTATTTAGGGTTGGATGCGCACATTCATTTTTCAGACCACCAGGGCACCGTTTAGCATGATGCAGTAAATTAGAAAAACTCAGCTTAATACGAAGGAATGTCGTAGATACCAGAAATTATGAATCTCCAAAGGATCATAAAACCTTGAGCTAGAAGAAATGTTAAAATGTAATATAGTCTATTCTCAACTTCGACCAAGACTGATTGAACATAAAACTCCTCTAAGAGATGAGCCTAATCCATGTGTGTTCTAAGCCCAAGGCTCTAATCACTGAAAGAATTCCATAGAAGTTGAAAAGGATTTGGTGACAAGGTACCCGGAACCCTCCTGCTGTGAAGATTATCAGGAATCAGATCGACTCTAGGTTAATGCGCTTAGCATGCTCATAGTGATAGTGTAGTGAAGTCGCTCAGTTGTGTCCGACTCTTCGAGACCCCATGGACTGTAGCCTACCAGACTCCTCTGTCCGTGGGATTCTCCAGGCAAGAGTACTGGAGTGGGTTGCCATTTCCTTCTCCAGATCTTCCCAACCCAGGGGTTGAACCCAGGTCTCCTGCATTGCAGGCAGACGCTTTATCGTCTGAGCCACCAGGGCACCTTAACACACTCATATTCCGTACTTGTTAAATGAGATCAGATTGCTCCAATGTCTGTGTCACCTTCCTTCTTCCATCTCTCTTTTTTTTTTTTTTCCCTCGAGAATACTATTCAATTTCCTTTAGCAATAACAGAATGCCCCTTTGTTTTGCTCACCCATCCATAAAAATACTTTTAAGCAAGGGGAGGAAAGGGAAAGAAAAATGACAACCATGTCATGGTACAACCTGGAGCTAAATAAACTACAGGCATTTTATGGGCAGCACTTGTAATAAACCAGTCTTCAATAGTGTGATCATAATCATTCCAGGCAAGAAGGAAGCACTGAAGTATGGCAGAGACAGATATGACTCCTTTTGTGTACTAAATCTGTCTTTTCTAGGAAACTCACCACTCATCACCTCCAATAAAATGCATTAAAATATTCATTACTTTATAGAGCTTTTTTTAAGTGTCAAATGAAAAGATCATATAAAAGAGCAGTGGAAACTTAGAAGTAACACGGCGTTCATGCAGACTTTATTTAAGGAGCACGCCGTCATTATGTAGTGACCGCTGCATCCTAGTCTACACACAGGGACAGAGCATAGCTTTGCCTGCAGCTTTCATCTGAATTCACAGGGTGTTCATTAACAAGGCACAAACAATTATTCAACATATTATCTAAAACTGTGCCAGGAGGAATTCGTTAGTGAACCCAAATTTTTTAGACACACAAAGTGAAATCCATCTTATTCAATTACTGAGGCTTTGAGAGTATAGAATATTATATCTCCTCTGACGGTATTTCTGACCAATATGTATACCAAATTGAGTGAGAATGTAAATTAACTGATGTTTTTGATTATTTGTCTCCTCATCATAAAAAAAAGGAATTCAGTATTTATATGAAAATCTGCAGACGGTATTTTGAAATATATGAAATGTGGAAAGCATCTTAAGTTACAGAATAGATATATAATATCCAATAATTCTAAACTTGTAGTTAGAGTCAGATACTTAGAATAGTTATTTATTCTAACAGAAAAATTTTTCTTGGCTGTACTGGATTCTAAGTTTACTGATGACTCAAATTCTTTAATCTATAATTTATATCAAATTCCTTTTCTATAGTACTAATTAAGCATTTGGGAGATGAAGTTATCACCCGTCTTATTTCAACTTATATCACCAGTATCCCTGTTGAGGAAGTCAATATTTTGGTCTAAATTTGTTAATAAGGAAAATTCAGAGAGGTAAAATAGTCTGACCACCATCAGCAGACTACTCATTAAAAGATTTGGGACTCTTAATGCAGGGCCTCTGGTGTTCAAAATACACTCTTTCTACACAAAATTATGACTATTTTTGGCTGATCTCACCTCCCAGCTTCATTAAATTCTGTATACCTTTTAGATGCTGTCAGAATAACTGTGCTTATCTTTGAACTCTATTGCATAGCATAGTATTTGGCACAAGTGTATTTAATGAATATTTAATAAATTAAAAAAAACAGAAAGATGGTTTGCTTGCCAGATCTACATATAATTTTTCTATTTTCTTGCTTGCTCACAACTGCCATCCATCCAGTTCTCTATAAATACATGTTTGTCACTTATTTTTGTTAGAGTGAAAATTTTCAATAAAATATAATAATTTATGCCCCTCAAAATAACAGGCATTTTCATGACAGAAACTCTTTCTAGGGAAGTTTTGTTTTGTTTTTTTTTCAAAGACTAGCCAAAAATAAAGTGGAAGAATGAGAATGACTACACTTTTGCAATAGGTTCTTGAATAAACTATAGGAGTGAGAGGTGCCAACCTCAACACAGGAGAATCAGATCAGGTCAGATCAGATCAGTCGCTCAGTCGTGTCCGGCTCCTTGTGACCCCATGAATCGCAGCATGCCAGGCCTTCCTGTCCATCACCAACTCCCGGAGTTCACTGAGACTCACGTCCATCGAGTCAGTGATGCCATCCAGCCATCTCTCCTCTTGCCCCCAATCCCTCCCAGCATCAGAGTCTTTTCCAATGAGTCAATTCTTCGCATGAGGTGGCCAAAGTACTGGAGTTTCAGCTTCAGCATCATTCCTTCCAAAGAAATCCCAGGACTGATCCCCTTCAGAATGGACTGGTAGGATCTCCTTGCAGTCCAAGGGACTCTCAAGAGTCTTCTCCAACACCACAGTTCAAAAGCATCAATTCTTCAGCGCTCAGCCTTCTTCACAGTCCAACTCTCACATCCATACATGACCACAGGAAAAACCATAGATTTCAGAGTCCAGGACAATAAAATCTGTCATTACTTCCACTTTTTCCCCTTCTATTTGGGTGTCCAGATCATTAAAACCTTTTTTGAACAATTCTTCTGTGTATTCTTTTCACCTCTTCTGTATCTCTTCCATTTCATTAAGTCCTTACAGTTTCTGTCCTTTTTCATGACCATTCTTGCATGAAATATTCCTTTGATATCTCCAATTTTCTTGAAGAGATGTCTAGTATTTCCCCTTCTGTTGTTTTTTTTCTATTTCTTTGCATTGTTCATTGAAGAAGGCCTTCTTGTATCTCATTGCAATTCTCTGGAACTCTGCATTGAGTTGGGTATACCTTTTCATTTCTCCCTTGTTTTCCATCTTTCTTATTTCTTCAACTATTTGTAAAGCCTCCTCAGACAACCATTTTGTCCTCTTGCATTTCTTTTTCTTTGGGATGTTTTTTTTCTCTGTCTGCTATACAGTCACAAACCTCCATCCATAGTTCTTCAGGCACCCTGTCTACCAGATCTCATCCTTTGAATCTAATTGTCACACCCACTGTATAATTATAAGTGAAGACACTCAGTTGTGTCCGACTCTTAGTGACCCCATGTACTGCAGCCTACCAGGCTTCTCTGTCCATGGGATTTTACAGGCAAGAGTACTGGAGTGGGTTGCCATTGCCTTCTCCCAAGGCATAATCATAAGGGATTTGATTTAAGTCATATCTGAATGACCTAATTATTTTCCTTACTTTTTTCAATTTAAACCTGAATTTTGCAATAAGTTCATGATCTGAGCCATAGCCAGCTCCAGTTCTTTTTTTTTTTGCAGACTTATATAGTCTATATAAGAAACTCTATATAGAGCTTCTCCATCTTTGGCTAAAAAGAACATAATCAATCTGATTTCAGTATTGATCACCTGGTGATGTCAATGTGTAGAGATGTCTTGAGTACTTGGAGAAGGGTAATTGCTATCACAGACATGTTTTCTTGGCAAAACTCCTTTACCATATGCCCTGCTTCATTCTATACTTCAACGCCAGCTTTGCCTGTTATTCTGGTATCTTTTGACTTTGTGTTTCTGCTTTCCAATCCCCTGCGATGAAACAGACATCTATTTTAAGTGGTAGTTCTGGAAAGGATTGCAGATCTTCACAGAACTGGTCGATTTCAGCTTCTTCAGCATCAGTGGTTGGGGCATAGACTTGATTAAGTCCTGCGTGTGGACTCTTTTGTTGACTCTAAGGGCTACTCCATTTCTCCAAAGAGACTCTTGCCCACAGTAGTAGATACAATGGTTATCAGAGTTAAACCCACCCATCCAATCCATTTTAGTTCACTGATTCCTAAGATGTCGGTGCATACTCTTGCTGTCTGCTCCTTGACCACATCCAGTTTACCTTGATTCATGGACCTGACATTCTAGGATCCTATGCAATATTGTTCTTTACAGCATCGGGCTTTTCTTTTGCACCAGTCACATCTGCAACTGAGGGTCGTTTTGGCTTTGGTACACTGCTTCATTCTTTCTGGAGTATTAGAAACTGCCCTCTGCTCTTCCCCAGTAGCATATTGCACATCTCCCGACCTGGGGACTTGTCTTCTGGTGTCTATCGTTGGGCCTTTGAATACTGTCCATGGGGTTCTCCATGCAAAAACACTGGAGTGGGTTGCCATTTCCTTCTCCAGTGGACCACGTTTTGTTCTGACTCTTCACGATGACACCTCCGTCTTGGGTGGGCCTGCATGGCATGGCTCATAGCTTCACTGAGTTACACAAGCCCCTTTGCCACAAGGCTGTGATCCATGCAGGGGAGACAGACATATAACTGAAGCGCTTTGCTGAGCACTTGAAGCTAAGACAACATGGTGAATGCACTATGTTCCAATACAAACTAAGAATTAAAAAACAAGACAAAAAAGAAAATAGGAAGACAAACTGTGTTTATAGTGTTGTACTTTATCTATCAATGCTGCATGTTTATGGTGTCTATTAACAAGATGAGTAGTCTGTCAGTACATATATCTAATATTGTCTAATGTTTGACAGACATTTTAGATATTATATATACTACTAATAGCAGATATCAGGAAGAAAAAGTAATGTGAAAAAGAACTTCATATTTTTCTGCAGTTAACCATTCATTTATGAGAAAGAAGCAGCGATATAATTGCTGCATGTAGCCTAGTATAATTGATATTGCTTTCTAGTAGCTTAGCATGTATATTAGTAAATTGTTATAAAAATGTTTTTATGAAATACAGTACAACAGTCACATCCATAATACACTATTGAGAATTTTGTTACATTACAAAGTGTCCCATAATGACAGGCTGATATGCAGTTTCTTCAGTTATGAGAGAGAAAGAGCTAAGTGGCTTTTAGGTTTTTTAAAATTGCTCAGATCTCCAAAACTTGTTTCAATATATTTGCTGAAGTAATCTCTTTTTAAGAGGATCCATGCAGTTCAAACTTGTGCTATTCAAGGTCAACTGTATAACTAAGAATGGAGAAAAGACTTCATCTATACCATAGTAAATCACAAAATTCTCTTTTTTTGTTCTAATGTCTTTAATGATAATAATCATTGTGTTTATGTATTTATATGTACATACATACATATATATACATGTACATACACACACACGTGTATATATATATACACACACATACATAAAACCTCTGAAATTGTACATGGGTAAATTATAAACATACTAAACATAAAAATCACAGTTTTAATTGAATAACAAAGTTTAAATCTTTGTTTTCCATTACTAATTTTTACACTATATTCTCTTATGTACATGCCATTGCCTATAGAGCAAAATGTTTATGATCACATGTTTCTCTTTCACTCTTTCCTATTTTATATATAAGGAAACAAGAGAAAAAAGAAAAAAAGACAGCAGTGACAGAGTTTATATAAAATGGTTTTAAATTTAAGCAAGAAGCATGCAATTTTAAAAGCACAGCAAGTGATGAAATCTTTTAGATTTTTGGTAGTATAATATGCTATGGACTCTGGAACTGGTAATTTACATTTTCATTCATTTATGTTTCCTTCAAGGAGGAAAGGATTTAGAAGGGGTTGACAGACAAGTTAACAGATAATTACCAGACATTGTGATAAGTGCTTTCATAGAGAGAAGCAACTGGAAGTGCTGTTTGGTTTAGCAAATTTCCCTTACGCATATCACACCATCTGATGTTCAGTAACATTCTGAATAGGTAGGGTACATATTACCTTTAGCATTCCCATTTTGAGACTGAAAGAAGCTGAGATGCAGCAAGTTCAAATTAATTTTGCAGAAATAATTTAAAAATCAAGAAAAGTGTTGCAATAAGGATTTAAAACATGTCTTCTGACTTTTCATTCTGTGGCAAATTCAGTGAATATATTTGTACTGGTTAATACTTCTTAATAATCTTGTCTGCAAATTTTTGTCCAAGTGACTCAGAAATGGGTGGAAACTATATTCTACACTGGGAGGAATAGAGAAAGAGACGGATAATTAAACAGATAATGTTCAGTGAATAGAAAAGCACGGGCAAAGATATTCTCCTGAGATCTAGTCAATACTGCAGAGATCTTGGTGCAATATCATTATCAAATGAAGTATGTAAGAGGTATCCATGTTTGTGGAAGCTTTGAAAGTATACAGGAAATAGACTGGAGAAATCATATATTTAATTCATACAAGATAAGAGTGCAAAAAGTAAGACCTAGAGGCAAAATTAATTGAACAAAATATCTATTTGGTAAAAAAAAATACGTTGGAATGATACTGATTAATTAGGAATCTATTACAGGAAATTAAAAACCTTTCATACAAATACCTAGCAGGAGTAAAAGCAAATGTGAGGCTACATTTTACTGGCAGAAAACAGAATATAATCCTAGACAGAAACCATTGCTTCATTGGATAAAATTCTCATAGATATGGCATAAAAGGTGTCTTAATATTGCATTTTTGCCCAGCTCTTCTTTTTCCTCCAAATACCCTTCAGGCTAAAATATATTCTAGGGAGAGTCCTGAAGTTTAGGGATTAAGCCTCCCTTCTTTTGCTAGTATTGATACGTATATTTACAACTTTTAGTAGTTTAAGATATTTTGACTTTACAGAAGTCCAGACTATTAAATGAATTTGGGAATTCTTTTTTGCTTCCTAGGGTGATTACACAGAACACTAACCTGAATTGGAAAGAGTCTGATTATTCATTAAAGAGGCACGTTTTCTATGATCTCTCATTCTTACTGACAAGCAGAGTTTATAAGAAAGTTCAGAATGAAATGCGATACTTAATACAAGGGAAAGATCTAGTACATTTGGATGGCTTACTTTGGGCAGATGTGCTAAGTTCTCAGCTCTTTTAATTCTCACACAAAAAAATGTAAAATAGAGTACTAGTTAGGGTTCTCAGTAGAAAGCAAGAGAGATTGACTCTGGTTAATTTAGAACTAGAACTTATTGCAAGGATTTAAGGTGTCTCGTGGTATTCCTGGAAAGATTGGAGAATCAAGCCTGCAAAACTCACATGAGCAAAGGAGGCTGGGTAGGTGAACATGGCCACATTCTTAAGACAAAGCGCCCCTGGAGAGAACAGAGACTCAGCTGTAGTCACTGCATCGCCAGCGGGGAACACTGGGCTCATCGCTGGATTTGTTGATATCCAGCCTCTGCAAACTGACTGTGTTTACCAATGTCCCTGAATGAATGAGTTTGAAAATTCTTTGTAATCACTTTTGCATTCCCCTGACCTTGCTTCACTTCTTGGAAAATAAAATCCTGAGTGTTTGGAAGTGACCGACCAAACATTGATTATATGTCCATTCCCTGACGATCAAGGAGAAGGGAAAGTGAAGACTTGGTCTTTTTATTTTCACTTCTTGACACTACTCTTAACACAGGATGAAAGTGAAAGTCACTCAGTTGCGTTTGACTTTTTGTGACCCAATGAGCTATATAGTCCATGGAGTTCTCCAGGCCAGAATGCTACAGTGGGTAGCCTTTCCCTTCTGCAGGGCATCTTCCCAATCCAGGGATCTAACCCAGGTCTCTTGCAGTGCAGGCAATTTCTTGACCATCTGAGCCACAAAAAAAGCCCCTTAATATAGGATATTCAAATCCAAATTTGGGAATTATCAAATGATTAAAAATGTAAAATGAATATTTCAAGTACATAATTTTTTACTATTTTTTGAGTGAAGAAACAAATTATTTAAGATGCCCCTTCAAGGTTAAAAAAAATAAATCCTTTTAAAATAAGATTTATCTAGTTTCAGAGATTAAATCCTATTTTTTTTTCCATTTCATAATTGTAATTGAAAAGCAATACTTTTAAAATAGCATCAGAATTTATAAAATACTAACGGTGAAACGCAATGTCCTATTAGCAAAAATTCTGCACTGAAAATTGTCTAACAAAGCTGAAAGACATTAAAAACCAAAATACATAGATTATATGATGTTCACGGATTCAGTTCAGTTCAGTTCAGTCACTGAGTTGTGTCCAACTCTTTGCGACCCATGGACTGACTGCAGCATGCCAGGCTTCCCTGTCCACCACCATCTCCTGGAGCTTACTCAAACTCACCTTTATCACGTTGGTGATGCCATCCAATCATCTCAACCTCTGTCGTCCCTTTCTCCTCCCACCTTCAGTCTTTCCCAGCATTAGGGACTTTTCCAGTGAGTCAGTTCTTTGCATCAAGTGGCCAAAATATTAGAGTTTCAGCTTCAGCATCAGTCCTTCCAATGAATATTCAAGACTGATTTCCTTTAGGATGGACTGGTTGGATTGCCTTGCTGCCCAAGGGACTCTCAAAAGCCTTCTCCAACACAGCAGTTCAAAAGCATCATTTCTTCAGTGATTAGCTTTATATAGAGTCCAACTCTCACATCCATACGTGACTACTGGAAAAACCACAGCTTTGAGTAGATGGATCTTTGTCAGTAAGGTAATGTCTCTGCTTTTTAATATGCTGCATAGGTTGGTCATAGCTTTTCTTCCAAGGAGCAAGCATCTTTTAATTTCATGGCTGCAGTCACCATCTGCAGTGATTTTGGAGCTCAAAAAAATAAATTCATGGATTGGAATATTCAATTTTGATGGCATTTCTCACATTGTTTTTATATCTGATATAAAACCATTAAAATCACAGAAGTATGATATTTTAACACCTTCATGGATCACTGCCTTGTGATGAAGGGGTTTGCATAATTCAATGAAGCTATGAACCATGCCATTGGAGAAGGAAATGGCAACCCACTCCGGTGTTCTTTCCTGGAGAATCCCAGGGATGGCGGAGCCTGGTGGGCTGCCGTCTGTGGGGTCGCACAGAGTCGGACACGACTGAAGTGACTTAGCAGCAGCAGCAGCATGAACCATGCCATGATGGGCCACCCAAGGTGGACAGGTCACAGTGGAGAGTTCTGACAAGATGTAATCCATTGAAAGGGGGAACTGCAAACTACTCCATTATTCTTGCTGTGATAACCCCATGAACTATATAAAGAGGCAAAAAGATATGACACTGAAAGATGAGCTCCCCAGGTCAGAAGATGCCCAGAATGCTACTGCAGAAGAGCAGAGGGAAATTACTAATAACTCCAGAAAAAAGGAAGGGGCTGGGCCAAAGTGGAAGTGACATTCAGTTGTGAATGTGTCTGTTAATACAAGTAAAATCCAATGCTGTAAAGAACAGTGCTGCATAGGAACCTGGAATATTAAGTCTGTGAATCAAAGTAAATTGTAAGTGGTGAAACAGGAGATGGCAAGAGTATGAATCAACATCTTAAGAATCAGTGAACTAAAATGGATGAAAATGGGTGAATTTAATTCAGATGACCATTATGTCAACTACTGTGGGCAAGAATCTGTTATGGAGTAGCCCTCAGAATCAACAAAGGAGTCCTAAATACAAGGCTTGCAACCTCAAAAATGACAGAATGATCTCTGTTTATCTCCAAGGCAAACTACTCAACATCATAGTAAACCAAGTCTATGCCACTGATACAGAAGAAGCTGAAGCTGATCAATTCTATGAAGACCTATAAGACCTCATAGAATTAACATCAAAAAAATATGTCCTATTCATCATAGAGGATTGGAATGCAAAAGTAGGAAGTCAAGAGATACCTTGAGTAACAGGCAAGTTTGGCCTTGGAATACAAAGTGAAGCAGGGCAAATGCTAATAGAATTCTGCCAAGAGAACATTCTGATCATAGTAAATATCTTTTTTCAACAACACAAGAGACAGCTTAATTCATGGACAATATGGTAAATAGCAAAATCAGACTGATTACATTCTTTGTAGCTAAAGACAGAGAAGCTGTATAAAGTCAGCAGAAATAAGACCAGGAGCTGACTGGCTCAGATCATCAACTCCTTATAGAAAAATTCAGGCTAAAAAGTTAAGAAAGTAGAGAAAATCAGTAGGCCAATCAGGTATGACCTAAATGAAATTCCCTATGATTACAAGGTGGAGGTGACAAATAGATTCAAGGGATTAGGTCTAGTA
This sequence comes from Bison bison bison, assembly GCF_000754665.1. Classification (NCBI taxonomy): domain Eukaryota; kingdom Metazoa; phylum Chordata; class Mammalia; order Artiodactyla; family Bovidae; genus Bison; species Bison bison. Next base: position 3,383,230 of record NW_011494805.1, on the reverse strand, counting down.
AACAGAGTGCCTGAGAAAGCTATGGACAGAGGTTTGTAATTGTACAGGAGTCCGTGAACAAAACCATCCCAAAGAAAAGGAAATGCAAGAAGACAAAGTTTTGTGCGAGGAAGCTTTGCAAATAGGTGAGGAAAGAAGAGAGATGAAAAGTAAGGGAGAAAGGAAAAGGTATACCCTACTGAATGCACAGTTCCAGAGACTAGCAAGGAGAGTCTTCTTCAATGAACAATGCAAAGAAATAGAGGAAAATAATAGAAAGGCAAAGACTAAAGATCTCTTCAAGAAAATTGGAGATATCCAAGGAATATTTCACCCAAAGATGGGCACAATAAAGGACAAAAACAGTAAAGATCTAATGGAAGCAGAAGAGATCAAGAGTAGTTGGCAAGAATACACAGAAGAACAGTTCAGAGAAGATTTTAATGAGCCAGATAGGCACGATGGTGTGGTCACTCACCCAGAGCCAGACATTCTGGAATGTGAAGGCAAGTGGAAGCATGGCTTCCAACAAAGTTAGTGGAGATGATGGGACTCCAGCAAAGTAATGTAAAATCCTAAAACATGATGCTATTAAAGTGCTGCACTTAATATGTCAGCAAATTTGGAAAACCCAGCAGTGGCCACGGGACAGGAAGAGGTCAACCTTCATCTCAATTTCCAAGAAGGGCAGTACTAAAGAATGCTCAAACTACCAGATGACTGCACTCATCTCCCAGGCTAGTAAGGTTATGCTCCAGATCCTTCAAACAAGGTTTCAGCAGTACGTGAACCGGGAACTTCCAAATGGTCAAGCTGGGTTTAGAAAAGGCAGAGGAACCAGAGATCAAATTGCCAGTATTTGCCCGATCATAGAAAAAGCAAGCACAGTCCAGAAAAAAATATCTACCTCTGCTTCATTGACTATGCTAAAGTCTTTGCATGGACCATATCAAACTGTGGAAAACTCTTAAAGAGATGGGGATACAGACCATATCACCTGGATCCTGAGAAACCTGTATATGGGTCAAGAAGCAACAGCTAGAACCTTGTATGAAGCAATTAACTGGTTCAAAATTGAAAAAGGAGTGTGACAAGGCTGTGTATTATCACCCTGTTTATTTAACTTTATATTCAGAGCATACAGTGTGAAATGCTGGGCTAGTTGAGTTACAAGCTAGAATCAAGATTGCCAGGAGAAATACCAACAATCTCACATATGCAGAGGATAGCACCTTAATGGCAGAAAGTGAGGAGGGACTAAAGAGACTCTTGATGTGGGTGAAAGAGGAGAGTGAAAAAGCTGGCCTAAAACTAAATATTACAAAATCTAAATATTGGCATCCGCTCCATCACTTCATGGCAAATAGAACAGGAAAAGGTGGAAGCAGGGACACATTTCCTGCACTAACACCACTGTGGATGGTGACTGCAGTCATGGAACTAGAAGGCAATTGCTTCTTTGCCGGGGTCCAGCCCCGGCTGATCCAACGAGTTCCAAGGAGTTTGAAGCGGGGACGGCGTCAGCGAGGATCAGGACACAATAGCTTCAATTAGATATTAATTAGAGATATAAAGAGTAATAGAATGAGGATAGCTCAGTAGGAAAATTCAGTGGAGAAAAGAGGCTTAGTAGCTTGGTTTACGCAGGAGACCAATAAAACTTCAAGACAAGAAGTTTGCACCACTTACGGAGGCGTCCTTCCGTTCTCCCAAAGGAGAGGAGACACTGAGGCCTCCCCAGTCGGACCTTAGAAGCCCAGGCATAATTAGTAAGCTTGGTGGGTTCCACGCTCCAGATGGAGACTCAGCCAGAGTGAGAGAGAGAGCGACATGGGGAGACCAGTATTTTGAGAAACTGATCCCAACTCTTTATTTTCCATGGTCTACTTCTATACACTGAGATGTTATGCAAAAGTCACGCGGGGTCAGCAGTCCTGACTTTTATCAAAGTCAGGTGCTTCATACAAATGTATACAGAGGTCTTAGGTGTTACATCATCTTCTGGCCAGGGGGGCCTGCTGACAATTTATGACCCTCTCCTTGTGACAGCGGTCAGTCAACCAGGACACTTATATCTCCGGGGGTGATTATTCTTAAAAAAGACTCCACCTGCCGAAGGTACCAGATAAAGTTACATTCCTATAGGGTGAGGGTGTAGTGGGTTTAAGGAAAGAATTTACTTAGCCTAAGGTCTAACGTGATTAATATCAAAGGTTAATACTTATTTCTTCTATATATTCATTAATGTGTGTAAGGGCAGGAGATGTGGAGACTTAGCAACAAACATTGGCTCAACAAATGAAAAACCCTTCACCAACACAATTTCTAATCAGCCCACTATACTTATACTAATGGTTTTCTAACTTTTCTAAGGAACCTGTTTTTAGAAGGTTTAAAGCATCTCGTGCCTCTCATGGTTGGGAGGCTGTGAGCAATCACATGTGGCTGGACAAGCCTGTCAGGCAGGCTAGAGAACCTTTAGAGGAGTTTCTAGGTTGAAACACTCCTATCACGCCCAGGAATTATTATTAACTGGAGCTCTAAGTTAACTCCTTCTCCGAAAGAGGTGGTGAGGGACAGCCCCCCGTAAAGTCAGAGGTGTAGGTGAAAGCACAAAGTAGTAAAGCAGGCAGGCTCTGGTTATGGGGGTAGATGCTCGAGGATTTCCAGGGGGACTCCTGAGGCTCGATCCCGCCTTTGCGTATGTCGAGCCTCCTTCCTCATGACCTTTGCCATGGGCGGAGTGCCTCACGCTGGCTCCCCGCACTTCTTGGCAGGACAGCTATGACAAATCTAGACAGTGTTTAAAAAGCAAAGGCATCACTTTGCTGGCAAAGGTCCATAAATTCAAAGCTATGGTTTTCTAGTAGTCATGTATGGATGTGAGAGTTGGACCATAAAGAAGCCAGGGTGGCAAAGAATTGATGC
>NW_011494805.1:3379637-3380223 GCF_000754665.1 Bison bison bison | reverse complement strand
GAACTCTGACAGATGGTGAAGGTCAGGGAGTCCTGGCGCGCTGAAGTCCTCGGGGTTGCAAAAGGTCAGACTCGACTTGGAAGCTGAACAGCAACAGCCTGATATTTTAAAAGAAATCTATGAAAAACAAATAAAAATAAAAGAAATCTATGAATATTTGTTCTAAAATAGATATAGAACTTTCTATGAAGGATTTAAAACATGCAAAACAAATTAGAGCATAAACTTTGGAGACACATATAACTAGATTTGGACATTTATCATATGTGTGTAGTATTTGATACTGTGATAACAGCAATAATAATGATAAATCAATTGATCAGATGAGAAAATCCTGGCAGACCTAGAAAACACATGTTCAATATGTCAGCCAATCAGATCAGATCAGTTGCTGAGTCGTGTCCGACTCTTTGCGACCCCATGAATCGCAGCACGCCAGGCCTCCCTGTCCATCACCAACTCCCAGAGTTCACTCAGACTCACCTCCATCAAGTCAGTTATGCCATCTAGCCATCTCATCCTCTGTTGTCCCCTTCTCCTCTTGCCCCCAATCCCTCCCAGCATCACAGACTTTTCCAATGAGTCA
>NW_011494805.1:3379209-3379537 GCF_000754665.1 Bison bison bison | reverse complement strand
CTGCAAGGAGATCCCACCAGTCCATTATGAAGCAAATCAACCCTGAATACTCATGGGAAGGACTGATGCTGAATCTGAAGCTCCAATACTTTGGCCATCTGATGCAAAAAGTTGACTTATTGGAAAATACCCTGGAAAATACCCTGATTCTGGGAAAGATTGAAGGCAGAAGGAGAAGAGGGTGACAGAGGATGAAATGGTTGGATGGTGTCATTGATTCAATGGAAATTAACTTGGGTGAACTCTGACAGATGGTGAAGGTCAGGGAGTCCTGGCGCGCTGAAGTCCTTGGAGTTGCAAAAGGTCAGACTCGACTTGAAAACTGAAC
>NW_011494805.1:3369770-3378863 GCF_000754665.1 Bison bison bison | reverse complement strand
CCATGATCTTTTTGTTTTCTGAATGTTGAGCTTTAAGCCAAGTTTTTCACTCTCCTCTTTCACTTTCATCAAGAGGCTTTTGAGTTCCTCTTCACTTTCTGCCATAAGGGGGGTGTCATCTGCATATCTGAGGTTATTGATATTTCTCTCGGCAATCTTGATTCCAGCTTGTGCTTCTTCCAGCTCAGCATTTCTCATGATGTACTCTGCATAGAAGTTAAATAAGCAGGGTGACAATATACAGCCTTGATGAACTACTTTTCCTATTTGGAACCAGTCTGTTGTTCCATGTCCAGTTCTAACTGTTGCTTCCTCACCTGCATACAGGTTTCTCAAGAGGAAGGTCAGATGCTCTGGTATTCCCATCTCTTTCAGAATTTTCCACAGTTTATTGTGATCCACACAGTCAAAGGCTTTGGCATAGTCAATAAAGCAGAAATAGATGTTTTTCTGGAACTCTCTTGTTTTTTCCATGATCCAGAGGATGTTGGCAATTTGATCTCTGGTTGCTCTGCCTTTTCTAAAACCAGCTTGAACATCAGGAAGTTCACAGTTCACATATTGCTGAAGCCTGGCTTGGAGAATTTTGAACATTACTAGCATGTCAGATGAGTGCAATTGTGCGGTAGTTTGAGCATTCTTTGGCATTGCCTTTCTTTGGGATTGGAATGAAAACTGACCATTTCCAGTCCTGTGGCCACTGCTGAGTTTTCCAAATTTGCTGGCATATTGAGTGTAGCACTTTCATAGCATCATCTATCAGGATTTGGAATAGCTCAACTGGAATTCCATCACCTCCACTAGCTTTGTTCGTAGTAATGCTTTCTAAGGCCCACTTGACTTCACATTCCAAGATGTCTGGCTCTAGGTCAGTGATCACACCATCGTGATTATCTGGGTCGTGAAGATCTTTTTTGTAAAGTTCTTCTGTTTATTCTTGCCATCTCGTCTTAATATCTTCTGCTTCTGTTAGGTCCATACCATGGAATAAAGCTTTGTCAACAAATGGAGCAGGATATTGAAAAACACGAAAGACAGCATTTACCTGAAAACATTCAAAAATACTAATCTGATATGGATCATAAACCGAAATGTAAAATCTAAAATATGTAGCTTCCCAAAAAAACATGGGAGAGCAGAGTCAGTGTCTTTGTGATCTTGATGCAGCCAACTAGTTTTCACATAGGATCTTAAAAACGCTTGCCATAAAAGAAAAGTGTGTTAAACTATTTAAGTTCACCTTAAAAAATACTTGTTCTTTAAAATATATCATTCATAAAATAAGTATTCAAACCAGCAAGATAAAAAATTATTTATAATAGATAGGCCTAGAAAATTACTTATATCCAGAATACATATTAAGATAATACAGCTCAAAAACAAATTACTACAAAAACAAAATAACAATGGGCAAAGCCACTAAAAAGGAATGATATCTGAATGATCAATAATAATGGTTAATAATTACATAATAACAAAGATATCTGAATGGTTAATAATAATTTTTAATAATAATGGTTAATAATTACATTAAAAAAGAACGATATCTGAATGATCAATAATAATGGTTGATAATTCCATTAAACAGGGCTCAATATCATTAGACATTAGCTAAATATAATTAAAGCCACAATACATACTTCTGTGTTCTCACTGTGTAGCAAAAATAAAAAGCTTAACGTCCTCAGGTGTTGGTAAAGATGTGGTGTAGTAGGGCTCCTAAGCTTTGCTGGCAAAAATGCAAAAAAATTTAGAAATTAGATTGGAAGATTTTTCATAAAACTAAATACATACCTATCCTGTAACCCAGAAAGTTCACTCATGAGTGTATTTCCAAGAGAAGACCCACAAGCCAAAAATGATGAAAGATTATAAAAGTAGTTTTAATCACAACACCTCCAAACTAGAAAGTACCCAAATTTCCATCAATATATGAAAGAACCAAATGTTAGTGTATTTATAGAATGGACGTTGCTGCTAAGTCGCTCAGTCGTGTCTGACTCTGTGCGACCCCATAGACAGCAGCCCACCAGGCCCCACTGTCCCTCGGATTCTCCAGGCAAGAACACTGGAGTGGGTTGCCATTTCCTTCTCCAATGCATGAAAGTGAAAAGTGAAAGTGAAGTTGCTCAGTTGTGTCTGACTCTTAGCGACCCCATGGACTGCAGCCTACCAGGCTCCTCCGTCCATGGGATTTTCCAGGCAAGAGTACTGGAGTGGGGTGCCATTGCCTTCTCCGGACAGAAAACTAAATGACTCAAGAAGAAAGGGGTATATGTATACTTACAGCAAAAACCAGCACACTGTAAAATGATTGCATTCCAATTAAAAATAAAATAAAATCAATCTCAAAAAAAAAAAAATGAAATGATTGCATATGTCAAAGTCTAACACTGGCAAATCAAACAGAGGAAAGGAAATCAGAACGCTGGCTGAGAGTGTGGGGCTGAAGGGGTGCTGATTAATTGCCAATGGATAGCCTGAGGGGATATTGGTAGCGATTGATATATGAAAATGAAGTTATTGTTGGGGGAAGGGGTAAAAGAATACAGATAAAAATTTACCTAAAATTGGAGTCACAATAAACGTAGTCCAAATACTAAATTGTGGCCAATTTTTAGGAGCTCACAATACAAATAATGTAAATTTTAGATTTTTAAACATTAAAATATCTGAAATAGCTAAACTGGTATGATTGAAAGAAGTGATGTCTAAATATGTTGACCGTTTTCTGTTATTTTGAAAAGAAATATGCTTTATTAAATTGCAAAATGAATCCACTTCATAAAACTCTTTACATTGTTCTACTTAACTTTTATAAATCTCCTTCTTTAGTTTAAACCTATTGTGAAACAACATAAATGTGAAATGGAGCAATTCAATTTTCATTTTTCTTTATTTTCAAATAAATTTAGCTAAAATTAACAATGTCTAATATAATGCAAACAAATACATATAAAATATATAACTATGAAAAAACATAAGTATAAAAGAAATAAAATAGATAAATGTGTATTTATGCATATTATATATATAATCTACTTTGGTAAAATATTTTCCATTTGGGCTATGGCAGATATCTTATCTAGGGGTGGTTTTGCATAATTTCCTTGTGTTAAGGACGTTTTATTTGCTGAAAAATGAACCTGTGTCTACTTTAGACACAGCAAAGAAGGGGGAATAGAGGAAAGTCAGTTCAGTTCAGTTGCTCAGTTGTGTCCGACTCTTTGCGACCCCATGGACCGCAGCGCCAGGCCTCCCTGTCCATCACGAACTCTCGGAGTTTACCCAAACTCATGTCTATTGAGTTGGTGATGCCATCTGACCATCTCATCCTCTGTCGTCCCCTTCTCCTGCCCTCAATCTTTCCCAGCATCATCTTTTCCAATGAGTCAGCTCTCCGAATCAGGTGGCCAAAGTATTGGAGTTTCAGCTTCAGCATCAGTCCTACCAATGAATATTCAGAACTGATTTCCTTTAGGATGGACTGGTTGGATCTCCTTGCAGTCCAAGGGACTCTCAAGAGTCTTCTCCAACACCACAGAATAGAGGAAAACTGCTTCCCAAAATAATCTGAGATGACAAAACACTGAATTAATATCAGTGTCACCCACAGCATCATTTAAGAGCTAAAGTTGGCAAGAAGTGATGGAAAATATAAAATCTTTTGCAAAAATCAAGAAGACTCAGCTTCCACTCAGTTTTTCAGACTGGGGACGCCAGTTTGGGATTAAAGGAAAGAGTGATTATGAAAGGCTATACAAGTTATTTGTGACAATTACTGAAGAGATCAGCTGCCTAAAAATTAAGTTGTTTGTTTGTTTGTTTTTCCCAACCCAGTGAGTGAACAGAAGAATCTTTTTCTGGTGGAGAACATGTCTGCTAAGAAGAAAGGGAGGAGGGAAAATGGGAAATTCTTGGAAAGAGAGTAGACTAGATTCATGCAAACATGTGCTTGATTTTTTTTTCTGTTTGTCACTAATTAGCTGAAAAATCTTGAGTTTCAGTGCTGCAACTGGAATATGGGGCCGATTTAGTCCAATGCATATAGCAGTTGTGATAGCTAAATGAGATGACACTTGTCAAGTCCTAACAACCTGCTGTAGGACAGTAGAAATATCAGCTCTCTTATGCTGAGCTCTTCGCTTTCTCAGTCTGGTGATAAGGTAATCTGTTGGAGCTTTAACTATTTAAGTAACGTGGTAACCAATGGCACCCCACTCCAGTACTCTTGCCTGGAAAATTCCATGGACGGAGGAGCCTGGTGGGCTGCAGTCCATGGGGTCGCTAAGAGTCGGACACGACTGAGCGACTTCACTTTCACTTTTCACTTTCATGCATTGGAGAAGGAAATGGCAACCCACTCCAGTGTTCTTGCCTGGAGAACCAGGGATGGGGGAGCCTGGTAGGCTGCCATCTGTGGGGTCGCAAAGAGTCGGACATGACTGAAGTGACTTGGCAGCAGCAGCAAGCAGGAGTACGGTTCATTTTCACCATCAATGAGAGGAGAGGAAATGCTGAAAGAGGTTATACGTGCAAGGGAGAAAGAAGGATGGAATGACCCATCATTCTGCTGTTCTTCTGGGAAGCAGGTGCAGGATTCCATTTCCAAGCAAAGAGAGCTGAGGAGTAAGTCACTGAACAGTCAATAGAGTCAGTGCTGTCAGTGAAAAGTCAGTACACAGAAATAGAACCAGAATTCAGGGTATTCAGTTTCTCAAAAATGCTGAAGCTGATGACTATAGATTTTGGCCATGGAACAGGTTTTTTATAAAAATGAGGTTAGAGTGAACATTCAGAATATTTTTGCTTCTTTGAACTGCTATCATTTAATCATTTCTGGCTGCAAAAATGTCCTTTGGTAAGATATTCTCTGTAGCTCCATGAACTTTCCATTTTTTCAACATCAGAGCTTCTTGTAACTGTCCATAGTTCTTAATATTTTGCTCATGAATTAAAAGCAAAGAAACAATGATTGAAGTGAAATGAAGAACATATTCTGTATATTAATTTTTTTTTTATATCATACCCAGGGTTTCCTAATGCTAAGTAAAGTCTACTGCTGTTGTTCTTGGGCTTCCCTGGTGGCTCAGAGGTTAAAGTGTCTGCGTGGAATGTTGGAAACCCTGGTTCGATCCCTGGGTAGGGAAGATCCCCTGGAGAAGGAAATGGCAACCCACTCCAGTACTCTTGCCTGGAGAATCCCATGGAGGGAGGAGCCTGGTAGGCTACAGTCCATGGGGTCGCAAAGAGTCGGACACGACTGTTCTTTAGTTGCTCGTCCATGTCTAACTCTTTGCAACCCCATGAATTGCAGCACACCATGCTACTCTTAAATAAAGAGAAAACTCACAAATCAAAAAAAGTAACAGTGAGAGAAACACTTATGGATGGAGTAGTAATGATCAGAAATCCTCTATTTCATAAAGTAAAAAGCACTGGAAAGGTTTTTTTTCTTTGTTTGTTTTTAATCAACGTGTTCAGAATTCTGGACATTGACCAATGACTTATAAAGATTAGAAGAGCATTTATTCAACAAAAATGGCTAAATCTCAAAGTGAGCTTTGTGATGTTTAACTTGCCTGAGCTCTTGAAAATCAGCAGCTCTGCAATCTCAGTGAACACCAGCATCGAGCAGCCACTGGAGGAGCCAGATGGGTTTGGAGCAGCCCAAAATGTCCCATTCTTGGAAAACTGTCATAATCTTACCCATATGGCAACTCTCATGGAAAACCCCACTCACAGAGCTTGCCTTTATTTTGCCTAACTGAAATCCTACTCAGTGAGGACAGATACTTCCCTAAAGCTTTATAGAGGTGCCTGTCCCAACAATACCAATTGGGCCAAATAAGAGAATTGCCAAACAGCTGAAAATCCGTGGAGAAAAATGTCCACAGGGTTCTGAAAAGCTCCGCGATATTTCTGAAGACCCAGAAGCCCATGTATATGTACAGGTCTGTGTTCATGATCAAGAAAGACCCTCATATTTTCCTTCTGGTTGATACTAATGCTCTGTGCAAGCAGAAAATGAAGTCTTAGTCACAGCGGTAGCTCAAGAGCAATGGAGGTTTGCATCGGCCCGGAGCACCACTAGGCAGAAAGAAGGAGATACTGCTTTGAGGAATTTAAGGACATATCTGTTGCATCATATTTTCCCACTATTCTTCTGGAGATATAGTTGACATAAAGTGCTGTATAAGTTTAAGGCACACAGCATATTGATTTACTTACATACATCATGAAAAAATTATCCCAGTAAGTAATGAACATCTATCATGTCATATAGATCCAACATTAAAAGAGTAGAAAATGATTTGCCTTGTAATGAGAGCTCTTAGGATTCACTCCCTCAACTTTCATGTATAATATATAGCAGTGCTAATTATATTCATCACGTTGCATGTTAAATCACTAAAGCATTTTATCTTATAACAGGAAGTCTGTATTCTTTGGCAGCCTTCATGCAACTCTCCCTTCTTCACCCCCACCGCTGGAAACCACAATTTTGATCTATTTTTCTTATAAGTTTGCTTGTTTTTGAAGTATAGTTGACCTATAACAATACATTCATTCCTGGTATAAAACACAATGATTCAATATTTCTATATATTTCAGATGATCCTAAGTCAAGTTACAGTCTGTAAACGCACAGAGATATTCCATAAGGACTGGCTATGTTCTCTGCACTGTACGTTCCATACCTGTGGAATGGAATTTGTTTTGCAACCAAATGTTTGTACCTCAATCTCCTCACCTATTTATCTCTTCTCCCACCCCTGTTTCCTCGGGCGAGCACATTTTTATTCTCTGGATAGATGAGTCTGTTTCTGTTTTGCTATCTTTGCTGTTTGTTTTGTTTTTCAGGTTCCATATATAAGTGAAACCCAGGCAATATTTCTCTTTCTCTGACTTATTTCATTATCAGAGTGGCATTGTTAGATCATATGATAGTTCTATTTTTCAAATTTGAGGCATCACCATACTGTTTTCCACGGTGTCTGCACTAAGTTACATTCCCACCAACAGTGTATGAAGCTTCCCTTTTCGCCACACCTTCACCAACAGGTGTTGATTGTCTTTCTGATACAGGCATTCTGACAGGTGTAAGATGATTTCTTACTGGAATTTTTATTTGCGTTTCCTGATGATTAATGATATTTGGTGTCTTTTTGTGTGCCTATTAATCATCTGTATGTCTTCATTGAAAAAAAAACGTCTATTTCTCATCCTCTGCCCACATTTTAATTGGGTTATTCATTTTTTGACATTGAGTTGTATGACTTCTTTTCATACATTGGTTATTAACCCCTTATCAGATATGCCCTTTGCAAATATCTTCTCCTATTTAATAGGTACCTCAGCCTTGTAGCTCAGGCGGTAAAGAATCTTCTGGCAATGCAGGACACCCAGATTCAATCCCTGGGTTAGGAAGATCCCCTGGAGAAGGGCGTGGCCACCCACTCCAGTATTCTTGCCTGAAGAATCCCATGGACAAAGCAGCCTGGTAGGCTACAGTCCATGGAATCGGCAAGAGTCAGACAGGACTTAGCGACTAAACCACCATTAAGATGTGGCCTTTTTGTTTTGTGGATAGTTTCCTTAGCTGTGCAAAAGCTCTTAGTCTGATGTATTCCCATTTAAAAAAATTTTACTTTTCTTCCTCTAAGGAGATAGAACTAAGGGGATAGAACCAAAAAACACTAAGATCAATGTTATAAAGAACACAGACTATGGTTTCTCCTACACGTTTTATGGTTCTAAAACTGCACCTAAGTTTTTAATCCAATTGAGTTTATTTCTATGTGTGATGTGAGAAAGTAATCCAGTTTGATTCTTTTGCATGTGTTAATCCCATTTCCCAACATCATTTATATATTTAAAAACAAAAACAAAAAGAAAACAGACTTTTCCCCATGGTATATTTATGCCTCCTTTGTCATAGAATAAATGCTCATACAAGTATGGGCTCATTCCCGCCCTCCTTATCCTATTCCATTTATCTATGTATCTGCTTTTGAGCCAGTTCTATAATGTTTGATGAAACCGAGGTAGATGTTTTTCTAGAATTCTCTTGCATTCTCTATGATTAAGCCAATGTTGGCAATTTGATCTCTGGTTCCTCTGCCTTTTCTAAACTCATCTTGGACATCAGGAAGTTCTCAGTTGACATAATGGTGAAGCCCAGCATGCAGGATTTTCAAGCATAACCTTCCTAGCATGAGAGATGAGTGCAACTGTCTGGGGATGTGAACACTTATTCGTACTTCCCTTCTTGGGAATTGAGGTGAATATTGACCTTTTCCAGTCTTGTGGCCACTCCTGGGTTTTCTGGATTTGCTGACATACTGAGTACAGCAATTTGATAGCATCATCCTAAAGAGATGGGAATACGAGATCATCTTACCTGTCTGCTGAGAAACCTGTACGCTGGTCAAGAAGCACCAGTCAGAACCATACATGGAACAATGGACTGGTTCAAAACTGAGAAAGGTGTATGGCAAGGCTGTTTATTGTCACCCTGTTTATTTACATTATATGCAGAGCACATCATGAGAAATGCCAGGCTGGAAGTGTCACAAGATGGAATCAAGTTAGCAGGAGAAATATCAACAACCTCAGATAAGTGGATGACACCACGGGCAGAAAGCAAAGAGAAAATAAAGACCCTCTTGATGAGGGTGCAGGAGAAGAGTGAAAAGGCCAGCTTAAAACTAAATACTAAAAAACTAAAATCATGGCCTCCAGTCCGTCACCTAATGGCAAATAGAAGGGGAAAAGGTGGAAGCAGTGACAGATCTCCCCTTCTTGGGCTCAAAATCACTGCAGATGATGACCTCAGCCTTGAAATTCGAAGATGGTTGCTCCTTGGCAGGAAAGCTATGACAAACCTAGACAGTGTGTGAAAAAGCAAAGACAGCTCTGCCAACGATGCTCCATGTAGCCAAGGCGGTGGTCTTTCAGCAGCTACGCACAGCTTGAGAGCTGGGCCATAAACAAGGCTGAGCACTGAAGAATTGATGCTTTAGAACTGTGGTGCTGGAGAAGACTCTTGAGAGTCCCTTGGACTGCAAGGAGACCAACCAGTCCATTCTG
>NW_011494805.1:3367416-3369670 GCF_000754665.1 Bison bison bison | reverse complement strand
GAGATCAGCCCTGGGATTTCTTTGGAAGGAATGATGCTAAAGCTGAAACTCCAGTACTTTGGCCACCTCATGCAAAGAGCTGACTCATTGGAAAAGACCCTGATGGTGGGAGGGATTGGGGGCAGGAGGAGAAGGGGACAGTAGAGGATGAGATGGCTGGATGGCATCACCGACTCGATGGACATGAGTTTGGGTGAACTCCGGAAGTTAGTGATGGGCAGGGAGGCCTGGCGTGCTGCAATTAATGGGGTCACAAAGAGTCGGACATGACTGAACGACTGAACTGAACTGAACTGAAGCTAACTGAGCAGAGACTTTAGTGGCTGCTCATCATAAGAAACAATACTGATTTTACAAAATTGGTTCAACAGAGTCACTAAACCAACAAGAAACACCAACAAAAATAGCACCTATAACAAATCCTGGGGTGGGGAGAAGGGCATGAATTTTGTTTTTGGAGTTTTCATGTTATATTATTTAAAATATTGAATTTTCAACTCAAAATCTGAAGATACAAATAAACAGAATAATATAGACATATGCAGAAAAAGTGAATTTTAAAAAGCAGTCAGTGAAAACAGTCCCTGAGGTTGAATAGCACTCTGAAACATACTAAAACCTTCTGTATGCTAAACATACAGAAACCTTCCCTGGAAGTCTCAAAAGTAGATGTCATTCTAAAAATGAATATTTTTAAAAGGAAAAATTGCTTTTTCCTAAGTATAGAATGTTTAATTAATAATTCAAATATATTTGAAAATAAGGATGCTTATCAGATACTTGGACTATGTTGCTTAGAATAAACAGTTGTTCATTAATACCAAATAAATTCTGACTACTTAATGACTGACTAAGCAGCAAAAATTAAATATTGGCTTTTCTAAAAATGTAGCTACTGGGATCGTGATATGAGGAATGTAAAGCATAAGACTAATAATTCACAGTTAAAAGTAGAACAAAACCTCAGCTGTTATCAATAACTCTATTTATCAAATTTTAATTATATTTCTTGCAGCTGCATGTTCTTTGATTTTGGTGAAGTAATCGATGTATTATTTTTCAAAAAATTGATTCTAGTTCATAATTGTGTCAACATTAAATAAGATACGTTTTATCTCCTTAGCTTGGTATAAACTTCCACAGTTAAAATGCTTTTTTCAATATAGCTACTGACAATGGGTAATGTTCTAAAGTGATGTTGAAAGAAAAAGATATCCTGCCTCATCACACATTGTATGAATTTCTCCAAGTTTTTATTTGTATAGTTCTTTTGAAATTTTCAAGGAAACATGATCAATACAAAGCAAAGAATGTTTATATTGTTGTTGATACTGAAGAAATCAAGGCCACACACATGTAGTTTTAAAACCTTAATCTCAAGAAAAAAAAAGAGATAAAAAAATAAAAACCTTAATCTCAATAGCCTAATCTTTAGGTTAAAAATGAAAAAAATATTGTTTTTCATTTGTTCTTTCATTTAGGTTAAGCAAGTATGTGTTCATAGAACATAAAAAATCATTTGCAGTTTTATTAACAGAAAATGAAATGAAAACTGCAACACGACATAAAGCTTATCTGATGAGCACACACTGAGTAATGTCAGGGTCCCACGTGTAAATAGCCACTGAATAAATGTACATAGATTAAGGACTAGAGTGCATAGACAGGTTGGTGTGTGAGATTTGCAAGATGCTGAAGACTGTGCAGGAGGCTAATGTTCAATGGCACCATGGATGATGCAGCACATGTTGTTTTCAAAGATTTCAGTAGTAAGTTAAATTTTCTATTTGTTGATTTCACATTTTTAGAGAGTAACACTTTAGTTTTCACATCTCTAAAGTTAATGCTTTCTTTTATCTCATATATATGTATCTCCCTCTCTCTCTCTCTCTCTCTCTCTCTCTCTATATGCTGCTAAGTCGCTTCAGTCGTGTCTGACTCTGTGCAACCCCTTAGACGGCAACCCACCAGCCATCCTGGGATTCTCCAGGCAAGAACACTGGAGTGCGTTGCCAGTTCTTTCTCCAGTGCATGAAAATGGAAAGTGAAAGTTAAGTTGCTCAGTCGGGCCCGACTGTTAGCGACCCCATGGACTGCAGCCCATGAGGCTCCTCCGTCCATGGGATTTTCCAGGCAAGAGTACTGGAGTGGGGTGCCATCGCCTTCATATATATATATATATATATGATCACACACACACACACACACACACACAGACCCACACACACACACAGACCCACCCACCCACACACAC
>NW_011494805.1:3365402-3367316 GCF_000754665.1 Bison bison bison | reverse complement strand
AGATTGCCCGGAGAAATATCAATAACCTCAGATATGCAGATGACACCACCCTTATGGCAGAAAGTGAAGAGGAACTCAAAAGCCTCTTGATGAAAGTGAAAGTGGAGAGTGAAAAAGTTGGCTTAAAGCTCAACATTCAGAAAATGAAGATCATGGCATCCGGTCCCATCACTTCATGGGAAATAGATGGGGAAACAGTGGAAACAGTGTCAGACTTTATTTTTCTGGGCTGCAAAATCACTGCAGATGGTGACTGCAGCCATGAAATTAAAAGACGCTTACTCCTTGAAAGGAAAGTTATGACCAACCTGATAGCATATTCAAAAGCAGAGACATTACTTTGCCAACAAAGGTCCGTCTAGTCAAGGCTATGGTTTTTCCTGTGGTCATGGATGGATGTGAGAGTTGGACTGTGAAGAAGGCTGAGCGCCGAAGAATTGAGGCTTTTGAACTGTGGTGCTGGAGAAGACTCTTGAGAGTCCCTTGGACTGCAAGGAGATCCAACCAGTCCATTCTGAAGGAGATCAGCCCTGGGATTTCTTTGGAAGGAATGATGCTAAAGCTGAAACTCCAGTACTTTGGCCACCTCATGTGAAGAGTTGACTCATTGGAAAAGACTCTGATGCTGGGAGGGATTGGGGTCAGGAGGAGAAGGGGACGACAGAGGATGAGATGGCTGGATGGCATCACTGACTCGATGGACGTGAGTCTGGGTGAACTCTGGGAATTGGTGATGCGCAGGGAGGCCTGGAGTGCTGCGATTCATGGGGTCACAAAGAGTCGGACACAACTGAGCGACTGATCTGATCTGATCTGATCTGATTTTGATTCCAGTATTGAGATTAAGAAGCTGAAATATAAGTGAGCTAAGTTCATTGATTATTGAAGGAAAACGTTTATTGAGTTACAACACTGCACCATTCACTGAACCTGTGGTGGGTATGCAATAATAAATAAGACTGTCAGTGTCCCTATTTTTCAGTGATAACAAACTATACGAAGAAAACAAAAAGATGAAAGGAGTATGTAATAGGCAAAACTTGGATAAACTGTTGGGACAATAACTTGTCCAAAGTCACACAGTTACTTAACGTATGCTGTGATTTGAACTCAGTTCCGTGGGGGTGGAGACTTTGTTCCCTCTTTATCACTGTTGCTTTGTCAGAATATCACATAACTACTTGATGAATATAAGGAGGAATGGCTAATATCTATTGGTGGTGTGTCATGCATTGCACTATATGATTTCTGTAATATTTTTAAATATTCATAAGAACACTAATGTTATTCATAAGACTTTTGAATTCAGATTTTACAGCAGCAAAATAAATTGTTCAAGTTTGCACTGATTGTTTAGGACTTGTATTTTAAATTGATGTCTCTCAAAGTCCCAAACGAGGAGTGTCTCACTAATGTTCATTTGAAGTAAAGCTTTTTATTCCTTGCAGGTCTGAGTGTTAGGGGAAGTACACTGATTGAAACTGCCCACCCTGACCAGGCACCATAGTAACCATTTGCATGAGTTGTTTTATGACAGGAGATCCTGATAAGGAATACAGAACTAATAAGCCACCAGCAACCGAAAGAGTTCGGGAAAGGTCGAAAGGAGACATCGTGTGTCCCTCCACTTCCCAAAATCCCTCTCGCTAGCATCCATCTTGGCTGAGCTATGCATGCGCCACCGAGAAAGACTCTGAATTAGGATGATTGGCCAAAGACCACCCGGAAACGAATTCCCATCACCATAAAACCCGACACTGCGAGCCACGCAGCAGAGCAGTTCTCCTGGGTTCCCTTACCCTACTGCTCTCCACCCGGGTGCCCTTTCCCAGTAAAATCTCTTGCTGTGTCAGCACATGTGTCTCCTCGGACAATTCATTTCCAAGTGTTAGACAAGAGCCCAGTTTCAGGCCC
>NW_011494805.1:3364713-3365302 GCF_000754665.1 Bison bison bison | reverse complement strand
CCCCACCCCCACCCCCACCCCCGTGGCAGATTCACCTCCACCCAGGTTGTCTGCACGCCCTGTCCTCTCAGGAAAGGCTGGTGGAGGCTGCTGGGTCAGCCTTGATCACACACACATACACACACACACAGACTCACACACACACAGCCTGTGCTGCATCTGGCCCTGTCAAGGGGAGTGGGGTCTTGTTCTCATCACTCCTTCCTACTTCCACTGTTTATCCTTCTAAAATAAACAGGACTTGATCACATTTATATAAAACAATAAACCAGTGACTGAACATTCAAGGGAAAAAAATTAATGTGAAAAGCAAACACCAATCACCATTATTTAATAAAGTCATCCTGCTATCCAAGACATCATTCTAAATCTCTTTACCTGTTGTATGTCTCTTAATACTCTCAACATTCTTATAAGATATGTTTGTCAAGGCTGTATATTGTCACCCTGTTTATTTAACTCATATGCAGAGTACATCATGAGAAACTCTGGACTGAAAGAAACAAAAGCTGGAATCAAGATTGCCCGGAGAAATATCAATAACCTCAGATATGCAGATGACACCACCCTTATGGCAGAAAGTGAAGAG
>NW_011494805.1:3354476-3364613 GCF_000754665.1 Bison bison bison | reverse complement strand
GTGCCCTTCCCCAGTAAAATCTCTTGCTGTGTCAGCACATGTGTCTCCTCGGACAATTCATTTCCAAGTGTTAGACAAGAGCCCAGTTTCAGGCCCTGGAAGGGGTCCCCCTTCCTGCGACATGAGGATATTGCCATTTGTGAGTCCTGATGGGAAGATGTAGGAAAGAGCCATATTATTTTCTCCTCAAATCTTGATGTTTACCTAAAACAGTCACCAGGACTAGTGACCTGAGGAGAAGAGGAATTTACAACACTACCAGAATGCATTAATCCATTAATAGAGGAAAAAAAGAAATCACAAAAGTGTTAACTACATAAATCTAAAATTGTAAACATGTCATAGCATAGATTAAGAGTAAAAATACCCCCCATTGGTTCAAATGGTATGCTTTAATGTATAGAATCACATTTTTAATGATTAATGTGTTATTATCATTAATGTGTATGCCCCATAGAAGGAGAGAAAACTTGGATTGGGCCCATTCTGGCTCTTGTGATATGGAATAACAATGGATAAATCCTAAAGAAATCCACTTTGGCAATGAAGTTGCTAAAAAAAAAAAAAGGACAGAAATTTAAAATTGTGCTTTGCTTTCTGTATTATAAATATTTTAAATTCTGGCATATTTTAAATTCTGGCATATTATAATAAAATTGATTCTAATATGTAACTCTCAAAACCATTATGATTTCATATATAAATTATATAAAACATTGTTTTTAGTGTACTATGTGATATATGTATTTGATGTCTTGACAATGATTGCTGTTATACCTTATATAATCTAAGCAAAGTTAGAAAATCTGTTGACATTTCAGCCTCTGGCCAGGAAATGCTTCAAGGCTGAAGATAAATCACTGTTAAGTGCGGGGATCAGCTGATAGGAACGGAATGCCTTATCCTCCATATTTTCATGAACCCCTCATTAAACATGCTTTGAGGACACACTGCAA
Source organism: Bison bison bison (assembly GCF_000754665.1). NCBI lineage: Eukaryota > Metazoa > Chordata > Mammalia > Artiodactyla > Bovidae > Bison > Bison bison. The sequence continues at coordinate 3,363,657 of NW_011494805.1, read as the reverse complement.
AACTGGCAAGCCAGGATAGAGCCGTAGGCTGTTTCACATCAGCTCGAACAGTAATTTGGTTTGCTGCAACACTGAAGATATCCATCAGCTGCTTTCTTAGAAGAAATGCATCAAAATATTCTTTTGATTTGCTTTTGATTCGAAAATGTAGTCCCCCATTTCCCATAACACAATGAAATTATTTGTTCTCCACATTCCCCAAATTTTCAAAGACCAGATATACTGTAGAAGAGTCTAATGCGTTCTCTTCAGTTTGGTTTCCCTACTCCGTGACTGATTCAGCCTCCTACATCGCGCTGCTGCTGCTGCTAAGTCGCTTCAGTCGTGTCGTACTCTGTGCGACCCCATAGACGGCAGCCCACCAGCCTCCCCCTTCCCTGGGATTCTCCAGGCAAGAACACTGGAGTGGGTTGCCATTTCCTTCTCCAATGCATGAAAGTGAAAAAATAAAGTGAAGTCGCTCAGTCGTGTCTGACTCCTAGTGCCCCATGGACTGCAGCGTACCAGGCCCCTCCGCCCATGGGATTTTCCAAGCAAGAGTACTGGAGTGGGGTGCCATTGCCTCATCGTGCTAGCAACTCTCAAAGATGATTCAATATATATCTATTGCATTTTTGGAGAAGGAAATGGGAGCCCACTCCACTACTCTTGCCTAGAGAATCCCGTGGACAGAGGAGCCTAGGGGGCTGCTGTCCATGGTGTTGCACAGAGTCGGACACGACTGAAGAGACTTAGCACGCATGCATGCACTGGAGAGGGAAATGGCAACTCACTCCAGTGTTCTTGCCTGGAGAATCCCAGGGATGGGGGAGCCTTGTGGGCTGCCATCTATGGGGTCGCAGAGTTGGACACGACTGAAGCGACTTAGCAGCAGCAGCAGCAGCATTGCGTTTTTTAAGTGCTACGCTCAAACGTTGGCACTGGGTTTACAATGGTGAACAAAACTGATTACTATTTCTGTTCTCATGGAGACTCCTTGTCAAGGAAAATCTATAGCCAAACTAATTTTTCTATTCACATTAAATTCTTACATACTTCCTGCCTACTTTAATTTTTCAAGTGGCCTATGGATTTTTGTTCAAGTCCTAAGACTCTGTATACACAAACATAGTCAAGGAATTGTGAATGAACAAACAAGTTCAAAGTGGCAAATAGAAATGAGCAGTGATGTGAAAGGCAGATAATCTCACTCACGCAAACATCCAAAGATAAACCAGAAACGATTAAAAATACGGTGTCAACTTCTTGCTTCTTTTTAGTTAGATAAAAATGCAGAGACAAAGACTATTCACTAGCATGCTTATTTACAGTTCTAGGATAAGACTAGGTGGGACGAATGTAATCTATCACCTACTAGTTTATTGCCTGTGATCACTGCATTTTTTATGATTCTCGTCTTTCACGCACATCGATTTCTCTCATGTTGCAACTCAAGGACTGTAAATGATGAATTATAGTGTTCACAATTAAGCCATTAAGGCAACATAGTCTTATGATAATATGAAAATATATTTTAAAGCAAGTTCCAAGTGAAGAAGTGGAAGTTCATTTTTCTATTCTTTTCTGTGACAATAATATCAAGATCCCATACAGACCTAATTCCAAGTCTATGCTCACCAATATCACCATTTACAGTGGTTCTTGAATGCAAGTTTCCTTTTATTCCTGACATCTGCTTCTCTAAGATTTCCAGTTGTTTAAAAACATCTTATAGATGGAAACTGGACTTGTGTTTAATTTCTAAAATTTAAAGATAACATTTCCTAATACTTATTTAAATAAATATTTATTTAAATTATTTATTTATTCAAGTAATTTAAATAAGTAATTAAGTAATAATAAAGCATTTTGAGAATCCTATCATACAATTAATTGGGGAAAGCAAGGGAAAAGAGTGTTGTTTTGCTTATTTCTTTCTTAATATGTGTTTTGTCCACGAGTTTTTGCATTTTTTTCAGCAGGGTTTGCTTAATATTACATTCATAAAACATCCATTGATTAAGTGATCCACAAATATTTTGTGAGCATTTATTATGAGCTAGCCAAAATTCTGATTTCTGAAATTAAAGTTTTTGATTTCACTCTGTATGGGATGTAAAGATAGGTAATAAGGATATCCACGTGCCAAAGGAAGGACTGAAAGCCGTGAGGATTGGTAGGAGAAGTACTTAACCCAGCCGTGTATCCCCTTAGATCTTACCCTGATCTGCTAAGCATCAACCCACACTCATCTGATGTGTGCAAAATTTATCCGTCACTTGGTAAACAGCATATAATACGGCTGAGATATATACTTTCTACTTCAATGTATATACCCCCAAATATATATTTTAATATATACTATATACATAATACTAGTGAATATACACTGGTGAGTGTTTATATAAATGAATACACATATATACACGTAAAATGTGAGAGATATCTAAAGACTGGATTGAGCCAGGTCTTCAGATAATTTCAATTTTTGGGTTACAGTGCTTTTGACCGTCATGGATCTGCTTCTACTGGTTTGAAGTTTCGTCATTTCACCCTTAGTGTGCTTTGAGGCATATGTACATCAGATTCATATAAAACAAGTTTTATGATTTTCTTTATTGCAATGGCATTTTGAATGATATCATCTCCCACATCACATAGAATCTTCTTGCAAAAAAATGCTATTGAGTTGGGAGTGGGAAAATTATTCTCATGAACCAAGACAATACTTTAAATCTTTTGAAACCAGTAAAAATACTGGTTTTAAAAATACTCATTTTTAAAAATACTCATTTTTTTTTCTTATTTTACCATTGCTTTAGCCACCTGGAATTTTATAATAAAATAATTGCTTTACTTTTTTATAAGCATTTTTTTCAAATGTTTTATTTTCTTATGTATATTTTTTTAAACATTTAAAATTTTACTATCCTACTTTTATTATGAGGGTATCTGCTAATCCATATTTATGGTGTTAGACAATAGAATATTTTAAAGTTGTTGATTACACATTTCCAATAAAAGTAATCTGGGCTTCCTTCCATTCAATCCTATTCTGCTGGGGTACAGAGTAACCTCTCACGGCAGAAGACAAGTTCAATTTGTCAATTTAATGACAGAGGTACAAAGAGAATATATCTGGTCTAAGGATATGAAGAGATTTTGTGTTTCTTGTCAGTGTGGAATCAAACAGAGAAGGAAACCAGAGCAGCTGTATTTTCAAAAAGGATTTTGGTTTTACTTCATTGAATTCTTTTCACTATGGGTTGACTCATAGTCTCTGCATTGTTAGAGCACTTCACTTCCTTTTGATTTATTTTTACCTGCTCAGCACTCTTCAGTGACCGTGCAATGTTTCACACTAATAAAGGCTTCTTTATTGGTTGACTTCAGTAATTCTTTGGTAAAAGTGACGGTTGGAAGTGACAGCTCAGAGAAGAGTATCGAGAAGACATGGATGATGAGAAGACTTCAGTTAAAAGGTCTGAGTCTCATCTTTTTCTCACCTGAGTCTATGTGTGTGTGTATGTGCCAATCAGTTTTTAGCTTATAAATATAATACATTCAGAGGGCTTGGGATAACCAGGAAAACAAGAGAAGGCATGGTAGAATAGGAGCAAGCATGTGCGTTAGGAACGTTCTCTCCATTCAAGTTCACTAGCAAAATCATTTAGGCCATTTGAAAATTTTACCCTATCGACTATTGTTTGATAATTGTTATGTTAGATGTGAGTTCAAGAGCTTCAGACATGAAAATGATTTCTCTGTATCTTGAATTTTGATGAATCTGCTTCCAAAATAAGCAAATTATACTCTGCCTTCACTTTTAAAATAACTAGCAATAACCATAGAATCAGGTTCAATGTTCTGTAATGTTCTGCTGAAAAAACATATATGATTTTCTTGTAATTAAATTACTCTTGCTATTTAGTACCCTTAACATCAGCTATATTTGCAATCAATTTGGGCTGCATATGTAAAATATCACTTGAAGTGGTTAAGAGTAATTTTTTTTTTGTAACATCAGAGGCTCTTTGCAGGATGTTTATACTTAACATTATTGCATGATCTACGCTTAGAAGACGAAATGTTGAAGAAACGGGCGTTGGTGTACATATCCGTACTTGTGCTGAAATGAACACACGTCAGTGCCATGTCGCTATCAGAGACAGAAAAGTGTCAACTTTGCTGACTGGCAAAATACTGGCCCTTCTCACTCTAATTTGATGGGTTATGCTTTGGGAAATGTGAGAAGATACTTTTCACCGGAAAGTGAAAAAGGAAAAAAACGAATAAATCTGTTGATAATGAAGACATTCTTCATAGCTAAGAAAAACAATGATAAACACACAGAGCAAGTATTTTAAAAGTTCACCAAATCCATGGTCTTGGATAAAACTTAAAGTTACTTGTAAACAAATTTAAAGAATGAATGAACCTTTGTTTATAATAATATGAATAAGAAATTGCAGCCATTGTTTAGAGATGTTGAATTGAGGGGTGCAGCTTTAGTTTGGGATATTTCCAAAACATTTAGCTTACCAAGCAAAGAACAGAAAATTTTCTTTTAAGATATATGGCTTATTTACATGAAAATACAAACTGTAAAGTGTCTCTATTTTCATAACAATTTCCCATCAAGCCCTTATTGCATACAGTTTATAGATAAAGTGATCAGAATTTCTTTAACTTCTGGAATTTTTTGACTTGAGCAACAAATTTTTCTTTCAATGTGATCAATCAAAAAATTGATCATATTCACATAATATAAATAACTAATAAACAAAAAAATAAAAGAAAATATACTTAGTAAAGAATACCATAAAATAGTCTCAGTTCAGTTCAGTCTCTCAGTCATGTCCGACTCTTTGCGACCCCATGAACCACAGCACGCCAGGCCTCCCTGTCCATCACCAACTCCCGGAGTTTACTCAAACCCATGTCCATCGACTTTGGAAAAGGCAATACATACAAATTATCTTCAACACAAAAATTCCTCATTAGAAATTGTTCATGTTACTTGCATAACACTTAATATAGTTTTGTTGACAGTGACAGAAAGTGAAAGTGAAAGTCACTCAGTCCTGTCCAACTCTTTGCAACCCCATGCACCATAGCCCACCAGGCTCCTCTGTCCATGGGATTCTCCAGGCAGGAACACTGGAGTGGGCAGCCATTCCCTTCTCCAGGGGCTCTCCCCCATCCAGGGATGGAATCCAGGTCTCCTGCATTGCTGGAGGATTCTTAACCATTTGAGCCACCAGGGAAGCCCAGTGACAGAAAATAAAACATTATTCATTATTTTTATTGCTGGGTTAACATTCAATATAGACTATTTCTTTCTTTCTTTTTTTTTTTTAAAGAATAACCTGAATAACCATCTTGATTTTGAAGGCTATAAAGGGAAATTTTCAGGCTGCTTCTACTATTTATTTTAAATCTAGCTCCCCAAATTTAGCTCACATTTGTGTTCCCAAAATTTAGAATATTTTGCCCTCCATTATCAGTCTAGGTCTATACCAAATAGAAATTGATGTACAGAAAAACTTTATGATGCTTTATATCATAACATTTTGGGCTGAGATTAAACAGGAGAAACTTGCAGCTTCAATGTTTAACCTGAAAGTTTGATTTTTTTCCCCCAACAGTTTTCAATCAAGAGATATTTTTAAATAAATTCTAACTTATTTTGGGGCTCTATCAAACTTAATTTCTGTGAAGAAATGTGTCATTATTTCTTTCTTATGAATGCATCTTTTGTGCATTCAAACTTTTGAATGCCTCTTTTGTGTAAATAATCTTGAATTTTAATAAAGAGTAAAGTGAAGTGAAGTTGCTCAGTCATGTCGACTCTGCGACCCCATGGTCTGTAGCTTACCAGGCTCCTCCATCCATGGGATTTTCCAGGCAAGAGTACTGGAGTGGGTTGTCATTTCCTTCTCCAGGAGATCTTCCCAACCCAGGGACTGAACCCAGGTCTCCCACATTGTAGGCAGACCAGACGCTTTACCATCTGAGCCACCAGGGAAGTCATAATGAAGTGTAAAAGCAGAAGCTGGAAATTTCAGACAGATACAGTATTCTTTATTACAGGATTATCAAACAATAAATTGGGAAACTTCTTTGGGGCTAGGATGGGATTTTGCTACTTCTACATAGACAGTATTTTTCACCTTGTCATGAAAAAGAAAGACTGGAAGATTTCACTGAGATCGTGGCATCTGGTCTATGACTTCATGGCAAGTAGAAGGGGACAAGGGGGAGGTAGTGACAAGTCTCCTCTTCTTGGGCTCAGAATCACTGTGGATGGTGACTGCAGCCAGGAAATCAGATGACTGCCTCTTGGCAGGAAAGCTATGACAAACACAGACAGTGTGTTAAAAAAAGCAAAGACATCACTTGGACAGCAAAGGTTCATCTAGTCAAAGCTATGGTCTTCCCTGTAGTCATGTATGGCTGTGAGAGTTGGACTATAAAGAAAGCTGAGCGCTGAAGAATTAATGCTTTTGAACTGTGGTGTTGGAGAAGACTCTTGAGAGTCCCTTGGACTGCAAGGAGATCCAACCAGTCCATCCTAAAGGAAATCAGTCCTGGATATTCATTGGAAGAACTGATAATGAAGCTGAAGTTACAATACTTTGACCATCTGATGTGAACAGCTGACTTATTGGAAAAGACCCTGATGCTGGGAAAGATTGAAAGCAGAAGAAGAGGGTGACACAGGATGAGATGTGTGGATGGCATCACCAATTCAAAGGACATGAAGTTGGTCAAACTCCAGGAGATGGTGAGGGTCAGGGAAGCCTGGTGTGCTGCAGTCCATGGGGTCATGAAGAGTTGGACACAACTTGATGACTGAACAACAACAAAGATTCCATACTTACACATGAAAGAATGTCAGGTAATAATAAAACACATGTTCTTTCACTAAATTGGGTGATTGTAATTACTCAGAGAGTAGACATTTTCACTGCTGAAGCCTTAATCAGTCGACCTAATTAATATTTTGTGTTTCCCTATGTGGTTGCACAAGACCTCTAGGCTTTAAGATGGTCCAACTTGCAGTAATAATAAGCCTGTAGAAATTAATCAATACTCAACTAATCAAATATTTAAGTGCAAGCAGACACCTTATTGTCCATCATTTAGATAAAAATCCATGTAACTGTGAAGTACAACTGAAACAATTACACATTTGAAATATGATTCTGCTAGAATTCATTACAATATTCTGATTCTTCATCATGTGCTGTTCTACTGCATATATTGATATTGGGATGACCTCATTAATTATACTGACAGAGTAATGGATAAGGGTTGTATTACCCTATCATTAGTGGCTATGGAGGAAAGCTAAAGTGTCATTTTCAATTCCTTTAACACTGAGTATTAGAATAACATAAAGATTAAAAGCTTAATGCTAGTATAATTGTCACTTTTTAAAATACATCTAAAGCCTTTCAGTCTAAGGAATAGGATGTTTGGACTGCTCACGTTTTTGTACAGCAATGCAGTTGACATGATGAAATCACTAAATCTGAGTCATCTCTTCTCAAGTGACAAAGGAAGATATATCTGTTTAAGCTTTAGAGTGGAAGGAAACATCCATTCTCACTGTGGGAAAAAGTTAATTTTATCAGCATATGTAAAAGATTATTTCCAAATGCAGACATGAAACAGAGTAACATATTTAATCAGACTGTAGAATTAACGTTTTGTCCTAAACTGACAAGAACTGTGACTGCATAATTAAATAATAATAGTCTTATCTCCTTGTTTTATAAAATGTTTGCAAATAGAGAAGTATAGTAGTTCCTCCTTATTCATGGGGGACACCAAGACCCTCAGCAGATGCCTGAACCAAATGCCTAACCAGGGTTAGGATAGGACCGAACCCTTACTATGCTTTTTCCTATACATACATATCTATAACAAAGTTTAATTTATAAATTAGGCATGGTGAGAGATTAACAACCAAGTAAAGTCACTCAGTCATGTATGACTCTTTGCAATCCATTGACTATAGCCTGCCAGGCTCCTTTGTCCATGGAATTTTCCAGGCAAGAATACTGGAGTGGATTGCCATTTCCTTCTCCAGTGGATCTTCCTGACCCAAGGGATCAAACCTTGGTCTCCTGCATTGCAGGTGGATTCTTTACCAGCTGAGTCACCAGGGAGCCATCTTCATGTATGATGGGACTCAAAATAATAACAGGGGACAGAAACCAAAGCTATTAAAGAACAATTTTGTGGAGTAAAACATGAATGATCCCTGAAAAAGAAGCTGGCCTCTGATATTCCAATTCCCCAGACATTTTTGTGACCACTATCCTTTTGAAGCATGGGTCTGTTACAACAGTAATTACAAGGTAGAGAGGAAATGGGTATATCTTGATAAAACAATAATTTTCCCTATATAATTACATTTTTTTTAAGCATTTTACAATTTTACTTTGTCTTTTTCAGTCATGGCATGGACACTCTTGACTGGCTTGTCTCCCCATTACAGCTATTTTCTTGGGCAATGCTAATGTTTGTCAACTCAGGCCTATGGGATTCAATCCCATGACCTAAAGGGGCTTGGAGAGATGTTTCCTGGATTCGACTCTGTTGTCTATTGCTGAGTAACAAATTACTGCAGATTTATTGGCTGCAAAGAACATAAGCGTGTCTCAGAGTTTCTGTTGTTAGAATTCAGATGTGCCTTAGTTGGGCCTGCGTCTTTCAGGTCTTCCACAAAGATAAAATCTAGGGCTGGCCAGGCTAAGCTCTCATTTGAAAGGCAGACTGAAGAATAACAGTCACCAAACTCACCTTCTTATAAACGAAATTACAGTTCCTCCAGAACCACTGGAACAGGATCCTCTGTTTCTCGTAGACTCTTGGTGGGGGCATGCCCTCAGTTCCTTGCCACTTGGGCCTTGCCACTTGGGCCTCTCCAAGATGGTGCCTCACTTCATCAATGACCGCAATAGCATGAGGAAAGTCATTGTATATGTTTATAATCCTTTGACAGAAATGGCATGCCATCACTTTCTTAGGAGCACAGAGGATTAAAGCAGGATCTGAACACCGGGGAGCAAGGCTATCTGGGAGACATCCTGCTGCTGCCAAGTCGCCTCAGTCGTGCCTGACGCTGTGCGATGCCATAGACGTCAGCCCACCAGGCTCCCCCGTCCCTGGGGTTCTCCAGGCAAGAGAT
>NW_011494805.1:3322269-3354376 GCF_000754665.1 Bison bison bison | reverse complement strand
CCAGGCTCCCCCGTCCCTGGGGTTCTCCAGGCAAGAACACTGGAGTGGGTTGCCACTTCCTTCTCCAATGCATGAAAGTGAAAAGGGAAAGTGAAATCGCTCAGTCGTGTCGGGCTCTTAGTGACAGCATGGACTGCAGCCCACCAGGCTCCTCCGTCTGTGGGACTTTCCAGGCAAGAGTACTGGAGTGGGGTGCCATCGCCTTCTGTACTAGAGTCAATGACTTTCCAGGTGGCTCATTGGTAAAGAATGTGCTTGCCAATGAAGGTTCAATCACTGGGTCAGAAAGAGCCCCCGGAGGGGGAAATAGCTACCCATTCCAGTGTTTTTTTTCCTGGAGAATTCAATGGATAGAGGAGCCTGGTGGGCTATAGTCTATGGGGTCACTAAGAGTCGGACATGACTAAAGCGACTGAGCACACATTTCCAAAAAATTTCCTAATTTCTCAAAACCTCAGGCTTTGTTGGTTTGCATATAAAAGACCTACCCACAGGCAAATGGTTTGCTATCTCTACAAATTCACTAATTCTGGGAGGTTAGTTAAGCCCTTCTCTGGATATGTAGGTCCTAATATATCAAGACATCATAAAATATAGAAAGTAACAAAGCCTGATTACTTTACTTTAATGTTCTCAATGCTGTCTGCCAGACTTTGTTGCTCCAGTATTAATCTTATAAGGTAAAGGAACTGCATTTAGTTGATCAGAACAGCAAAGTGACTTAAAACATGGAAATCCAGCTGCCTGGGTTTGAATACTAATTATGCCACTTGTTGGCCGCATTCAGATGGTTTTAGATCGTCTCTGAAAGTCAGTATTCCTGCTTGTATAATGAGGATAGTCATAGCTCTTACTTGATATATTTGTTCTAGCATTAAATATAAAAATGTATTTACACTAATTAGCCCAGTATCTTATAACTAGTGAGTTTTTCAGTGGATATTAACTGTTGTCATTACTATCATCATTGAAAGTGAAAGCCACTCAGTCATTTGCGACCCCATGGACTATATGGTGTGTGGAACTCTCCAGTCCAGAATACTGGAGTGGGTAGCCATTCCTTACTCCAGGGGATCTTCCCAACCCAGGGATCGAAGCAGAGATCGAACCAGCTGAGCTGCCAGGGAAGCCTACTACTGTCATCATTAATAGTATTTTGATTTCTAAGGCCCAGAACTACTGTTTAAGCATTTGTACATCTTTTTTGTTTTTAATTTAACTAATTAATTTATTTTACTTTACAATATTGTATCAGTTTTGCCATACATTGCCTTGACCTGCCATGAGTGCTTTTGTACATCTTTATCTTCCTATCATGGTTCAGAGCAAGACAGATACAAAGTAGCATGGAAATGTACTTGAAAAAAAAATCAAAGGAAAAAAGTAAAAACAGGAAATACAGTGGTTTATGGGAAGACATGTGATTAGAAAAGGGAAAGAATGAAGAAGCTGGACATAATGGCTGTGAACAGCGCCTTGTCTGAGACTCTCCATCCACTTTGCCTGCCCATTGCTTTCCCCCACATTCTTTGGGACCCTGCTGTTCACCACACATCACCATCTCTCAATATTTGTGTGTCTCCTTCCGTGATATATGACTGCCATAGATTCTGAGCTTCTTAAGGATAAACCAGGCTCAGGGCAAATGTGACTATCAGAATAATTGAACTCTGAATCTCTTTTTTTTTTTTTAATATAAATTTATTTATTTTAATTGGAGGCTAATTACTTTACAATACTATATTGGTTTTGCCATACATCAACATGAATCCTCCACAGGTGTACACGTGTTCCCCATCCCGAACCCCCCTCCCACCTCCCTCCCCGTACCATCCCTCTGGGTCATCCCAGTGCACCAGCCCCAAGCATCCTGTATCCTGCATCGAACCCAGATTGGTGATCTGCTTCACATATGATATTATACATGTTTCAATGCCATTCTCCCATCTCGTATTAACATCAGTGTGTGTGAGAGGCTTGCTCAGTCGTGTCTGACTCTTTGTGACCCCGTGGACTGTAACTCTCCAGGCTCTTCTGTCCATGGGATTCTCCAGGCAAGAATGCTGGAGTCGGTTGCCATTTCCTTCTCCAGGGGATCTTCCCAACCCAGGGATTGAAATCGGATAATAGCAGTATCAATAATAGCAACTAAAACAAAGCATCAATAACAGTGTCAAAGGCTGAAAAATAGTGTTGAAGCAGGAAATGTAATAAAATGCGGAGAACTCTCTTCTGGTGATAGCCAAGACTTATATAGAGACTCAAGTTTTTTTGTGTTTTGTTTTTCATTGTATTTGGTAAATCTGGTGAAGGAATTTTGCAATTTTTTGCCCCTTTCTCAGGATGAGCAGTGCCAGATTCCTTAAGCTTCTGCGTCCAGAATGCCAAGAGTATTATGGTCAGTTCACCACTTGGTTTCCACTGACAGTATTGGAAATTAGACTTAGCCCCTTATTTTCACTACACTTGAGTATAGGATTTTTTTTTTTTTTTTTAGGTAAACAAGCATACAGACCTTTTGCCCTTAAACTTCTGCTCTCCTTCCCCTTTCACTTCAAGATATTTTAAACACACTAACACTTAAACACGCGTTGCCCCTAACAGAGACTCCCACTGCCTTCTGCTTTATTCCCTTTATAATCGCTATTTTATTCTCCCCTGCCTGTCCCAGTACCACAGCCGTGGCCAGGGTGTGTTGTGAAGGAGGCGTGTGTTTGCAGGAACAGGAAAGAGAACTGTGACCGCCTGCTGGATGGACTTCTTACTTGCGGCTCTTCTGATTATGGGTGCAGGGATGATGTAGCTCTCAGAAAGACCTAAGATTAAGCCTGCTCAGAGGGAAACGGAGCTGGGTATCAAGACAGCACAGGACAGAATTGATGCATTACCAACGGTACTTACGTTATCTCAGCAGTGTATACAGAAACCCCAGTTTCCCCAAATTTATTGTATCTGGCAAGTCTCCCGCTGCGTTGATCACAGCAGAGGAGAAAGCCTAGTGAAATTTCCAATCTGAGAGACAGTGTTTTCTTCGCGGGCTTTCTATAACATATTTGTTGACAGCCTCCTGTTGTGCAATTTCCACTTGCTCCAAAGATTTATCTTCTCCCCGATCAAATCCAAGGCTACTTTTTAGGGAAAGAAAAAGAATTGAAAAAAAAAAAGTAGAATTCTGTCACGGTCCCAGCCCATTTATGGTAGGAGAGAAAAAGCACTGGGCAAGGAGAGAAGGGCAATACCAGGGGGCAGGTAGACTTGGAGTGGGCAGCAGACGCCGTGTTGGAGAGCAAGCCCAGGGTGATACCAGTTCCTCCTTCTCCTCCGCTTCCTCTTCGCCACCCTCTCCTCCACTATCTCGCTCTCTCTTCAAAGCTTAAAAGACCTTCTTCTAGTTTTTCAGACATTAATCTATTTTAGCCATTTTAATTTTATGAGATAGATGCAATTTATAGTCCTATTTTTCAGATTAAAACAAATATATTATCAACTTTAAATACCTTGTTCAGCATAATCCCAAAGTTTTGGAGGCGAATCTTTAACCAGCATTCCCAGTGCATGCCTGCTCAGTCGTTCAGTCATGTCTTGACTCTTTGAGACCCTGTGGACTGTAGCTCACCTCTGTCCATGAGATGCTCCAGGCAAGAATACTGGAGTGGGCTGCCATTTCCTTATCCAGTTTTCCCAGTAGTTATTTATAAATACACCCTTAAAAACTGCCTAACTGAATGCTCTTTGATACTCTTTACCAAATATTGATATTTTTGTTGTTATTGTCCAGTCACTAAGAAGTGTCTGACTCTTTGCAACCCCATGGACTGCAGCATGCCAGTCCTCCCTGCCCCTCACTATCTTAAAGAGTTTGCCCAAGTTCACATCCACTGAATCAGTGATGCTTTCAAACCATCTCATCCTCTGCCACCCTCTTCTCCTTTCGCCTTCAATGTTTCTCAGCTTCAGGGTCTGACCAATGAGTCAGCTGTTTGCATCAGGTGGTGAAAGTGTTGGAGCTTCAGCTTCAGCATCTGTCCTTCCAATGAATATTCAGGGATGATTTCCTTTAGGATTGACTGCATTCGGATATATGTATCTTGGTTTTACACTGTGTTGGGAAGATCCCCTGGAGTAGCGAATGGCTACCCACTCCAGTATTCTTGTCTGGAAAATTCCATGGACAGAGGAGCCTGGAGGGCTAGAGTCCATGTGGTTGCAAAGAGCTGGACACAGATGAGTGACTGAGCACCACCATCTTGGTTTCAAAGGGAATGTTTGGGCAAATATAAACTTAGAGCCAATCAAGAAACAGAATAAGGAGCTTAAATCTAGAGGTAACATTGACCTGTCGTCAGAGGTTGCTTTGAATCCCTTCCCTGGTGGCATAGGTGGTAAAAATCTGCCTGCGGTGCACAAGGTCTAGGTTCGATCCCTGCATCGGGAAGATCCCCTGGAGAAGGGAGTGGCAGCCCACTTCAGTATTCTTGTCTGGAGAATCCCAGGGACTGAGGAGTCTGGCTGGCCACAGTCCCTAGGGTCACAAAGCGTCGGACGACTGAGCGACCTTCACTTTCACTTTTCTATCTGTTAACCATTAGTGTCGTCTTGGATATAGTACTTCAGTTCGGTTCAGTTCAGCCGCTCAGTCGTGTCCGACTTTTTGCAACCTGGAGTAGGAAATGGGCAATGAACATATAAATACTAAATAAATAAATATTAACTTGTTTTTAATAAAACATCTTAAATTCTGATGACTATGTTATGCATAATAGATACATTCTAAATTTGTTATTTTCTTTTACATAGACAAGCATTGTTGTAGTTCTGTGTAAATAAATATAAATTCTTCTCTTTCTTCAACATTTTTTCTTTTGATAACTTCTGAAAGGCATACACAGTGGCTCAAAAACAAAGCTGACGTTTTAAATATCCTTTACCTTGCCATGGACTTCAATATATGTTGATTCTTTCAGTTGAATCACTTCAGGTATTTAAATGAAGTGTTTCTAGTTGATACATAATTCATTGAAAATATTCAATATGTGATGACTTTGAATTTAAGAGATTTTAGATCTTTAAGTTTTCCTTTTATAATATTTCCCATTTTGTCCAATATTTCAGCTAATAAATATTCTACCTTTTTCCATAATAAGTGATCTCCATTGCCAGTTTACGGATTTGTTTAGATAAAATGTGATTTTTTACAGTACTATAGTTGGTAGTTTAAAAAATCTTTTTCCAAATTAGAACAATAGTTGACTTCTAAAAACTTTTGAAAACCTTCTCTTCAATGTCATTATCAATGTGTTTCCAGTGGATGTATTTTTTGTTTTAATTGGAAAGGGTTTGCACAGCAAGGATTATTGATCCTATTACTGAAGTTGTTATCCTTGGTGGCTCTTACTGGCCTCACTGCCACAGAACAATATGTCTTTCTGATTGATGAGGAAAACTAGCTGAGTTGTCTAGAGACATTTATGAGTTTTCATTATTCAGTACTCATCTAGATGCACACTCTCTAAGTAAAAACCCCAGGAAATTTGATTGTTTTCTAAACAGATAATATTGTAACCAGGCTTCCCTGGTGGCTCAGATGCTAAAGAATCTTGCTGCAATGCAGAAGACCCAGGTTCCATCCCTGGGTCGGGAAGATCCCCTGGAGAAGGAAATGACAACCTCTCCTGTATTCTTGCCTGGAGAATTCCATGGACAGAGGAGCTTGGTGAGCAACAGTTCACGGGGTCGCAAAGAGTCAGACACGACTAAGCAACTAACACACACACACACCATTGTAATCAAAGACTGAAAAAATTCCTAGGTGCTTTTCAAAGAAACATCTTGAAGTAAACATTACAAGGATGGATTTAGCCCACAGAGAGCATAATGTCTGTGCAACGTGGAAAGTGTGAGCACTTCTACCCTTCCTTGGTCATGAGTGCTAGAGCAGAAATTGCTGCCAGAAGGATATGGGAAGCCAGAGGGGAACTGAGAACACTGGAGATCTAGAGAGGTGGAAAACTGTGGTTGCTCCTTTTTTCTTACTGTAGGTCTTCCTTGCAAGAGTTAAGGGGCACATTTGATTCTGCAAAACTACCAAATATTTCCATGTAACAGAGCAGCTTTTGGGTAAGACTTAAGCTCTTCCAACTTGTCTGGCATGGTGGTCATTGTACTGCATGGAGGGAATGAATTCAGAGGAATTACATTTATGTGTTCCGGGCTGCATATCTAGAATTTCTTCCCCAAGTTAACTTTTGAAAATATAAATAACAAATGGACTATGAAAGATAATGATAGACCACTAGAACAAATAGAAAGACAAGAGGTTCAGAATAATGACACAATGCTGGGTAGGTGCTTATGAGCTCTCTTGAGGCCAACACTTGAATAGATGCAAAATGTGATGAAAAGAACATAAGCACAAGAGAAAGAAACCTCTATTCCATTTTAACTCTTTCATAAGCCAGCCGTGCTACACATTTAAAGTTTCGCTCCATGGTGACCTATCTAAAAATCAAGATAATTTTTCAATGTTATTCCAACTGTGTTCCTTGGACTTTTGAGATTAGAGGGTACAATTCTGGGAAGATCAGAGTGTATAATGCACTTCCCTCTGGAAATAGAGGTCACGTTTTATTTTTCTTCTGATAATATCATATTTTATTAAGCTAGAGTTTATCAAAGAACTTTATTTCTCATAATGCAATGCCCTTCACAGTGGAAACATTGCCTCTTTAGCATAGTGTCTGAAGTGAAGTTGCTCGGTTGTGTCCAACTCTTTGCAACCCCATGGACTGTAGCCTACCAGGCTCCTAAGTCCATGGAATTTTTCAGGCAGGAATACTGGAGTGGGTTGTCATTTCCTTCTCCAAGGAATCTTCCAGACCCAGGGATCGAACCCAGATCTTCCGCATTGTAGGCAGACGCTTTACCATCTGAGCCAACCAGGGAAGCCAAGCATAGTGTCTAGAATATACTAAATGTCCAAGGAATCACTCCATCACTATCTATAATAAATAGATACAAATATAATTTAGGATGCAGATACGAACATAGACGAGGACATAATAAAGCACTTTTACTCATTCCGTATACCTTAACTTAGAATGCAGTGTGAATTTTCATTCAGTACAGATTCTCCAAGATACTAAAGGAAGGAAAGATTTACTAACTGGTAATTACAGTATTAATAATGATACTGAGCAGAAGTTCGCTCCCCTGATGCTTTTTCAAATACTCTAAACACTAAGCTAGTAGTTTTACAACACTACTGCATTTGTTTCTGAAAATAACCTAAAGTCGTTTCTTTTATAGTTTATTTTCTATTTGAGGAAACAGGCTTAAGGAAGTAAAATTGCTTCTTAAAGATTCCAAAACTAGAAAGTGGTGATGCCAACGTGTGGGCCAGACCAGGCATCAGTATTTCCAAACTTAGGAGTTTCCGCCATACTCAGCCTAGCCAATCTGGTATAAACTGGGAATCTTAGTTACTAGGAATAATTTAGTGCTCACTTATACATATATGCATTTTCTAATGTAGTATTACCATACCGTATCAATTATTATCTCTAACTAAAATAAATAAATAGACAAGGTGGCCAAAGACTGACTATTTAGCCTAGTGAAACATAGCACTTTTCTCAGTTAGCGGTTTTCTTCTGACAAACTTACAGATTTTCATCTCCTTCTGAGATGAAGCTGATCACTGAATTTTGAAAGGAGTCTTCAGGTTTCATTTTGTAGCTGTTCTCCTGAAGATGATAAGACTGAGCCTGAGAGAAGAAAATTAAATTATGCAAGTTTGCCCAGCTAATGAAAACCTAACTGAAAGGACCTCATAATCAAGCTTATTACTTTCTCACTTTAAAGTCAATTTTCCTTTTTATATATAAAATATCTTTGAAAGTCTTTCTGTATATAATTCCTTGTATGAATAGTGTGTGAAGGAGGAGATGTGGACTTTAATATACATGTTCTGTCCTTTTGTTTGTATTACCTCATTTTAGCTTAACAGTTATCCTGTGAAATATTTATGTTATCCACATTCTGAGGACTGGAAAAACTGGGTACAGAAATGTGCCATAATTTAACTAAAATCATATGCATTTAGAAAACCTGCAAAGGTAGAATATGAAGTGAAGTTTGACTGACCAGGAGCCTGAGGCATTTTTGCTGTAGAATCTTTAAGATAGTAATTTCAGTTATTAAGACTTATTTACCACTCTTGATACAGGTCTTCCCAAGTGGCGCTCTTGGTAAATAACCTGCCTGCCAATGCAGGAAACGTAAGAGAGGTGGGTTCAGTCCCTGGGTGGGGAAGATGCCCTGGAGAAGGGCATGGCAACACATTCCAGTATTCTTGCCTGGAGAATCCCATGGAGGGAGGAGCCTGGTGGTCTACAGCCCAGGGGGTCACACAGAGTTGGACACGACTGAAACAACTTAACATTCACCACAATTAATACTACGTATAAAATAGATAGCTAATGAGAACCTGCCGTATAGCCCAGGAAACTCTACTTAGTGTACTGTGGTGACCTAAATGGGAAGGATATCCAGAAAAGAATGTCTACCTGGATATGTGTGGCTGATTCTCTGCTGTCCAGTAGAAACTAACACAACATTGAAAGCAAGTATACTCCAGTGCAAAATAATTTCAAAAGACTCAGTTACAAAGACTGGCTAATGTAATTTTTGGAACACATTTGTTTTCTATTTATGTTCTAGTGACTTATCTGTATATTTTTTTCCATCAACTTATCTATTTTTATGATTTAAGATTATATAAACAGTTTGATTTCACTGTTTGCATTGTCATTTTATCTCTGTGACATCTGTATATATGTATGTATTTTCTTGTAGAATGCATTTTTTTGTGCTTTCTCCCTTTCTTTGTTAAATGATCTCTTCAAAAATTTAAATGTCAGTCTTTCAAAGAGCTACTTGTGATTCTTTACTTTTTCAATTTTGTATTTGCATTTTAATTTCATTTTATTATTTTTGATATGATGTATGAGGATGATCATTTTAAGAGTTTTTATATTTCTATTATTATTGCTTATTTTATCTGTGTTAATAGTATATTTACTAACTTGCAAAATATGAGGAATTTTTCTATTTTCTAATTTAATTAAGTGATAGAAAAAATTTTCGGCTTCCCTGGAGGCTCAGGGACAGATTTTATTTTCCTGGGCTCCAAAATCACTGTGGATCATGACTGCAGCCATGAAATTAAAAGACATTTGTCTTTTGGAAGAAAAGTTATGACAAACCTAGACAGTATATTAAAAAATAGAGATATCACTGCTGACAAAGGTCAATATAGTCAAAGCTATGGTTTTTCCAGTAGTCATGTACAGATGTGAAAGTTGGACCATAAAGAAGGCTAAGCACTGAAGAATTGATGTTTTTGAACTGTGGTGCTGAAGAAGACTCTTGGGAGTCCCTTGAACTGCAAGGAGATCCAACCAGTCCATCCTAAAGGAAATCAGTCCTGGGTGTTCATTGGAAGGACTGATGCTGAAGCTGAAGCTCCAATACTTTGGTTACCTGATGTGAAGAGTCAACTCATTGGAAAAGACCCTGATTCTGGGAAAGATTGAAGGCAGGAGGAGAAGGGGACAACAGAGGATGAAATGGTCAGATGGCATCACCAACTCAATGGGAAATGATTTTCAACAAACTCTGGGAGATAGTGAAGGACAGAGAAGTCTGGCTTGCTGCAGTTCATGGGATTGCAAAAGAGTTGGACATGATTTATAGACTGAATAACAACTGCTGGCTCAGAAAGTAAAGAATCTGCCTGCAATGCAGGAGACCAGGGTTCAATCCCTGGGTTGGGAAGATCTCCTGGAGAAGAGAATGGCTATACACTCCAGTATTTTTGCCTGAAGAATCCCATGGACAGAGGAGCATGGCAGGCTACCATCCATGGGGGTCCCAAAGAGTTGGACACAGCTGAGAGACTAACACTTAAGAAAAAAGTTCACAGCCACTTTCTGTGATCAGTTTACACAGATCTTCATGTTAGTAAAATAATATCTGTTACGTTGCTGCTTATGATAATTTTTTCATGTTGAGTTTATTATTGTTCCTAAAGCTTTTTGTGCTGTATTCTTAGTTACTCAGTCCTGTCTCACTCTGCAGCCCCATGGACTGTAGCCCACCAGGCTCCTCTGTCCATGGGGATTCTCCAGGCAAGAATACTGGAGTGGGTTGCCCTGCCCTCCTCCAGGGGATCTTCCCAACTAGGAATTGAACCCCAGTCTCCTGCATTGCAGGTGGATTCCTTACTGACTGAGGCCCCCAGAGAAGCCCTGAGACAGTTGTTGATTTACAAAATCAATTCTCAATCAAACTAATACGGACTTCTCTATTAACACGGAGAATTCTACTTTGTGATTTCACTATGAAAATGTTTGGTTTCATTTTATATTTGGTCAGATTGATATTGTTCACATTATTAATAGAATATGAGCATCTATGACATAAGAAATGTTTTAAAATTATATGATTAGTTTTAAAGCAACTTGAATTCTGTCCCTTATGGCTCAGATTGTAAAGTGTCTGCCTACAATGTGCGAGACCTGAGTTCGATCCCTGGGTCCCGAAGATCCTCTGGAGAAGGAAATGGCAACCCACTCCAGTGTTCTTGCCTGGAAAATCCTATGGACAGAGGAGCCTGGTGGGCTACAGTCCATGGGGTAGCAAAGGGGATATGACTGAACGACTTCACTTTCTTTCTTTCTTTAAAGCAGCTTACAGAGTACCTCATGAAAATAAAAGTTTTATCACCTTTGCTTAATTTTTCTTCTCTAATCTTTCCTTAGTTTATAATTTCTTATAATTCAAATATCTGCTGAAATTGCATCTCCTCAGATCATTTTTCTGACTGTCCAGTCTAATATTATTATATACAATATGTAGATATACATGAACATTAATTTAACAACATACTTTTTAGTAAAATTTTATTGACTGAATAATATTAAATGATATTTATGAAGCTTTCTGTATCAATTTTCTTCCAATAATACTTGAAAAATTGAAGAAGAGAATGTGGTTATATCTTTAACATGCAATTTTAATTGCCACAAGCTAATACTTGATTCATCATCACATTTTCTTTTGTACTTTCATCCCTTCTTTCTATTTTGCACCCTGTATTTTGCCCCATCTCCCTAATTCTTTTTCCTCTTCCCACTTTGTCCCATTTCTGTGAAGACAATGATTTTTTCTGAGTCTGGCTGGTTAAACTCTTGTCCTTTCTAATGCCTAACAGTCAGTAGACTTTGCAAAGGAGGAAATTAAAATGGCAAACTCAGAAATTTAGGGTCAAATATTAATGCTCATCTTTATGAGTAGACACTAGAAATGGAAATGATACAGTCACATTTTTTTGGGAGTTTCAGTGTGGAGCTTTGATTGCGTGATATGACGATAAGTCATCGTGGGGATCAACCTACACTTTGCATTCACTTTGCTAAGTTTCCTTATTGTTGTCCAGAAATGTGCATCAGCGTAGATTGTAAGCTACTGCACACTTCATTTTCCATTCAGGAAATAAGTGTGCCTCAATGAAATATTCATACCCTTTCCTTTCAGCTTTTAAAATATGACCTATTTTATCAATTGTTTCCTCCTGATTGCTGTTAAGAACAAAAGAGTCTGTTTATTAAAAATAAAAAGCTGCAGGCAAGTAGAGGCTCTGGTTGTTAGTGACATGCCGTCATTGAATTTGACATTGTTTTGACTGGTGGAGAAGACATAAAGTAGCATCATGAAACACAATAAATTGCAACGCAAAATCAGTGTGTATGCTGAAGCAGAAGTGAAGGTAAGGGCATATCCACACATACTGTTACACATTTACTGATTCTCGAATTAAAGGGAGGTTGTGTCTAGATATACCTGAATTGACACAAAATGTGCCTGTATATGAGTAAACTTCCACGACACTAAGTATTTCAAGTTATCTGTTTACTAATTATAGAGAAATTCTCATTAGCATGTATTTCCATTTACATATTCACTCATTCATTAAACAGCTATTGACTGCTTATAACACAACAATTTCTAGGCTCTAGAAATAGAGCTGTAAACCATATAAGACTTCTATCCTCATGGAGGAGGAAAGACATAGTAAAAATGAAAATAAAAATATTTCAGACTGCAGTAATGGCTTTGCAAGATGAGTATATATGCTGAGTGCTGTTAGAGATATTTTAAAGATGGTAAGGAAAAACTTTTGGAAAGAGGTGACTTTTGAGATCAGATATAAATAACAAAAGAACTGTGCAAAGTGGAGAACAGCACCAGCGGTGAAGGGAACGAAAGGTACGAAGGCAGTGTTATTCCTGAAACAGAAAGAAGACATGAGGTTGGAGCACCTTGATTGTTGTTGTTAATCACTAAGTCTTGTCTGACTCTGCCATCCCATACTGAAGCCTGCCAGGCTCCTCTTTCCATGGGGTTTCCCAGGAAAGGACAATGCAGTGGGTTTCCATTTCCTTCTTCAGGGACCTTGATTGAAAAGGGGGAAATAGTAAGAAATTAGGCTGGAAAGAGGAGTAGGCACCAGGTTATGTTGAGTCGTGTAGGGTATTTATTAAAAAAGATTGAATGATTATAAGTTTTAGAACAAGTTATTCAAATATTTTAATCAAAATAGTGAAGATCTTCCCCGGTTCAATTCCCGGGTTGGGAAGATCCTCTGGAGAATGGATAGGCTACCCACTACAGTATTCATGGGCTTCTCTGATGGCTCAGATGGTAAAGAATCTGCCTGTGATGTAAGAGACCTGGATTCATCTCTGGGTTGAGGAGATCCCCTGGAGGATGGCATGGCGACCCACTTCAGTATTCTTGCCTGGAGAATCCCCATGGACAGAAGAGCCTGGCATGCTGCAGTCCATGGGGTTGCAAAGAGTCAGACAAGACTGAGAGTCTAACAAAGCCCAGCGCAGTGAATGATCTTTTGCTTTTTTAAAATTTTATGATCATGTTGTCCTCTGTGTGGATAGCTGGTTGTAATGTGATAAATTTGGAAGTGGAGAAATCAGTTAGGAGGATATTTTTGATTTTACCAATGAAAGATGGTGTTAACTTTGAACTGTGGGGAAAGTGTAGATAGTGAGAAGTGTTCAGGTTTGGGTGTAAATTTGTGGATTAAAGTCAACCAGAATTATTGGTGGGAGACATGAGTATATATAAAGACAGAAATTAATCAAAAGTGAGTGTAGTTTTTGTTTTAAACAATTAAATGCACAGTAGTGTCATTGCAGAATAAGAAGATTGCTATAGATTTAAATTTCATAGCTTAAAATCAATAAAGATAAATTTGATATGTACCTTATTATGAGTATTATACATTTGTTATAATTGTTAACGTCTTGATAACTCTGGAAACTTTTATTTTGGGGTCCAGGGGTAGATTCTAGTGGCTACCAAATATGTTTATTTATGAAGGGAGTTTGAAAACATATTGCAGCCCAAACTTTTATATCTTGTCTGTTATATATGTACATTGAATTTAAGTATTCAGTAACTTTTAAAGGAATACTGGAGTGGGTAGCCATTCCTTTCTCCAGGGGATTTTCCTGACCCAGGGATCGAACCCAGATCTTCTACTTTACAGGCAGATTCTTTACTGTCTCAGTGACCGAGGAAGACCCAAAAGCATACTAACCCCTTATACTGAAAATTAATAATAGATATAGTTAAGTTGAAGGGTTACCACCTAAATAATGGATGCTATTTTTGTGATTTGGGTGACATTTTATTTTATAGTGAAAAAAGAAGTTAACATAAATGAGCACTGAAAAATTCAGTAGCAAGCATTAACTAAAGAGATATGAAGAAAACAGGGTAAGATTGTCTTTTGAAACTTTTTTTTTTTTAAATTAGGAGAGAAAAGAGGAAATATTTTATGCAGTAATCTGCATGAACTATATCCAATAGGACTAATTCACATATGAAAACACTTGTCCAAAATGGGCTGGGTCATTTAAAACATGACTGAATGCATAGCATGTCCTAACCTTTAACGATCGCAGGCACGTTTCTTTGAAGGATCCAAGTGTCTGCATGTCTTCAGATACTGTTGGAATTCACCCGAGTAATTTCTATTATGCTTGTGCAACTGTGTTGCCTGATTTCCATTTCCTTTGAATTGTGAATACAATTTACTTTTCTGGCATGAAGTAATATTTTATTTCTTCACTGGTATTAATAAGAGCAAACTTTTGTAAGAAGCATATTTTGATTAAAGATTTAGCACTTTGCAGCCAATTTTTGTTTTGAAATTCAATGTTGTTAATCTACAATCTTCCTTGAGGTATTTTTTATTACCTCTGCAAACAGGTATTTAAATTACTTTTTTAAGGCTATGAAGGCATATGGTTATTTTAATAAATTAATTTTTTAAAGTATGTTAATCTTTGCAATGAACAATAAAACAATATTTCACTATTTCATTACTTTGTTTATTATCTCATTAAAATAATGAGTCAGAACAAATACACTTGTACAAATCTAGATTCATAAAGTTATTTATATGAAATATTAATATCTTTATGTTGATATAGTGTCAATTATATCAGCAATGAAAATAAACCCTGAAGTAAAAAGCTCAAAATCTTTGGATTAAAACAGATTTTCAATTGGTATAGAGCAAAATAGTATTTGTAGACATTAGTTTTTAATATAAATTCAGATGAAGCCAGATATATTGTCTAACATGTCCATGTCTTGCATAATACCCTTCAGGTCCATCTTGGTCTACCTAAGATAAAGTGTATTCTTAAATTGGAGAAACAGAAAAGGTAACCCAGATAATTTTGGTGAGGTTAGGCTATAACTTTCCCATTTCTTGAAAACGCAATGAGGAGATCTAGAGGTAATTTATAAAAATAAAGTGTCCGATGACTAGCTAAATAATTAACCTCAAGCAAGAAAAATGCTGCACATCTTTGCTAGGTTTGATTAAAAATAAGGCATGAAGATGTGTTTTCATTCAAATAGTTGCTGCAAAGGATGTTTCGATGAAAACCTTTATAAATAGTAGAGTAAATAAGGAAATTATCTGAGTTTTATGAACTGTGTTACAAGTTTGATTTACCATAAATTACCTTTCCCTCAAAGAATTATTATGCATATATTATATGTTGAATGCTATATTACATTTAAGGATACAAAAGTGAACTAGATGGGGGTGTATCTAGCTTCTTGGATTTTACATTCAAGTACAAAAGAAAAAGGGAACATGTAAGCAACTAAAAAAACAAAGTATGACATTTTCTAAACAAGAACAAAAGAGATTAATATTGGCTGGAACTACTTTGAGCAAGAGGTTAGAGCAGTATGCTTTAAGGAAAAGATATTTAAGCTAAGTGATCAGAAAAAAAAAGAATCAACCATAAATATATAAAATAAGTTCAGGTGAAACTTTTTGCAGGAAAATGAAAGAATTTGGGAAAATTTTTAAAATGTTAAATTTACACTTGATCATAATTATTGTGGGACCACTTGTGGTCAATTTGACAAGGTGATATACTGTGTGTGTGTGTGTGTTTTTTTTTTTTTTCAAAGAATCCCTAAACCATAAGACATTTGTTCAGTTCATTTCAATTCAGTTCAGTAACTCAGTAGTGTCCAACTCTTTGCGACCTCATGGACTGCAGCACACCAGGCCTCCCTGTCTATCACCAACTCCTGGAGTTCACCCAAACTCATGTGCATCGAGTCAGTGATGCCATCCAGCCATCTCATGCTCTGTCCTCCCCTTCTCCTCCTGCCCCCAATCCCTCCCAGCATCAGGGTCTTTTCCAATGAGTCAACTCTTTCCATCAAAAAGATGGGAAAAGTATTGGAGTGGCGAAAGTATTGGAGTTTCAGCTTCAACATCAGTCCTTCCAATGAACATCCAGGACTGATCTCCTTTAGGATGGACTGGTTGGATCTTGCAGTCCAAGCGACTCTCAAGATTTTTCTCCAACACCACAGTTCAAAAGCCTCAATTCTTCGGTGCTCAGCTTTCTTCACAGTCCAACTCTCACATCCATACATGACTACTGGAAAAACCATAGCCTGACTAGACGGACCTTTGTTGGCAAAGTAATGTCTCTGCTTTTGAATATGCTATCTAGGTTGGTCATAACTTTCCTTCCAAGAAGTAAGCATCTTTTAATTTCATGGCTGCAATCACTATCTGCAGTGACTTTGGAGCTCCCCAAAATAAAGTCTGACACTGAGTAAACTCTGGGAATTGGTGATGGACAGGGAGGCCTGGCGTGCTGGGGTCCATAGGCTCCCAAAGAGTCCGAGACGACTAAGCAACTGAACTGAACTGAACTGAGATTATATGTAATAATAATAAAATCTCAGTATCTCAGGAGCTTAAAATAAGGCAAAAATTTTTTTTTCATTTACATCCCAAGCAGATGAATATGAAGCAGCACTCCTTAAATGTTCCTCTGTAAGTCTAAAAATTGTGTTGGAACCCTATAATTGTGAAGTTTTGGGAAAGAGAAAGAGAGGCCTGGAATACTGGAAATCTTTTTTTCAAGCCCATATTTGGAAGTGACTTATGTTTCACATTTCACTGGCCAAAAATAAGTCATAAAACTCCCAGCTTCATTTCAGGAGGACTGAGAATGGTGTGCTGAAGGCGTCTCCACTTCTGTGATAGTATTTCAGTGCTATGTTCACAAAGTCTCTTCCTATCTAAAGATTAAAGAGCTATTATTACTACTACTTCTAATGATGATGACAATAATGTTACTTTCCACCATTATTAAATCTAAGATTTTCTTTATCCAAACCAAATGACTTCACAGTGTTCATTATTAAATCAAATGAAAAACAGCTCTTGAATCTGCAAATTTTCTACATTTTTATATAGTCATTTTTATACATTGTCTTAAGAAGTGTTAAAATAAAAGTCAAGTTGCTATGGTCCCTTCTTATTGGTATAAAAATACGTGTGGCATTGAAGTTACAGTTATTCTAAGCCAGTAATATGACACCAGTTTGATTAAGTAGACATTTCTCATTTGTTAAATTTCAAGGAGAATTTGAGTTTATTATGTGCTGTTCCACTTGTACTCATAAAGGTAAATAATGCACAATTCTTGCCATACCCAAATGTAGTAGATTGAGTGTTGGCATTCCAGAAAATTAGGTTCAGGTTTAACTCCCAGAATTTATACATGTAACCATATTTGGAAAAAAGAGACTTGACATATGTAATTAAGTTAAGGGTCTCCAGATGAGACTTTTCTGGATTATCCAGAACGCAACGTCAAATGACTCTCTAAGGAAGAAAGAAGGAAATTAGACACACAGAGAAGAGAAAGTGATAAAGGAGGTGGAAGGAAGGAAGGAAGGAAGGAAGGGGAAGGAGAAATTGGAGTTATGCAATCATAAACCAAGGAGCACGTGTATTCATCAAAAGCCCAAACGGCAAGGAACTTTCAGTCTCAGCCAAGGATTCTCTCCTTGGCTATGTCGGGAGAAGCAGGCCCTGCTGATGCCTTGATTTTGTCCTTTGGACTCCAGAGCTGTTTAGAGAATAATTTTCAGTAGTTTTCAGCTACCACATCTGTGTTAAATTGTTGCTGCAGTCCCAGGAAACTAATAAAATAACAATTCCTGTTCTCACAAAGCTCAGTGTGGTGAAGACAAACACATATAGACACAAAAATCTGCGAAACACCACCCTAGAGCCAGCGATGAGTTCAATCTCCTATTCTTCTAATACACACAAAAATCTGCGAAACACTGCTCTAGAGCCAGCGGTGGATTCAACCTCCTATTCTTCTAATTAACTGCCTTCTTACAAGTTTGACTATGCTTTAATTTTGTCATCTATATAATGAAAAATGTAGTTCTTGACTATTGCATATTCTGATTAGTGAACCAGCTGATTTTCATATCACATGTTCATGCTCTCAGGAGAGAGGGTAGTACTGTCCATTATTTAACAACCTTACTAATCAGGCACACTTGAGGAATAATAACGTACAGAATTTTACTTTACTGTATGTTTACACTGCTTCTTTCAAATTGTATTACATCAACAAGAGGGTCAGTGTGGAAATAATTCTTTCACACTAGGAACTCTTTGTGTTTTAATACCCTCACCACCGTCTCTGGGTTCTCAGTGGGTGTAACTCCTTCCTGATAGGTTATTTGAAATCTGTCTTTCCTCTACAACCTCTGTGTGAATCCTTGTTATTTATTATTTTTGTCTTTTCTTTCCTATCTTTTGTCTACTTGCCCACGTCTTCTTTGTTCTGCTAAGCAGGGTGGAGACGTTTCCTTAAAATCCCATTATTCTTATTTCTTGCTATCACATCCTTATATTCTAGAAGTGTTTCTGTATTTCCCTCAGCTGCGTGTGCAAGTGTGCTCAGTCCCTTAGTCGTGTTCAACTTTTTGCGATCCCATGGACTGTTGCTCACCAGGCTCTTCTGTGTATGGAATTTTCCAGGCAAGAATACTGGAGTAGGTAACCATGTCCTACCCAGGGACCAAACCTGTGTCTCCTATATCAGCAGGTGACTTTTTACCACTGTATCACTTGGGGAGCCCAAAGAAATATTGATGAGTATTAAATATGCAATATAAAAATTTGAACAATGTGGTTTTTTAAAAGTGATATAAATTTCTTTGGATATGAATAAGCATATTCTCAACCTTCAATAAATCCTTGCAATGGATGATCTCTTGGATTTTTGTTCCTGGCTTGATTCTTTTTCCAAATATGACCAGTAATAACTCAATTCCAAAAATGATGAAACTTATCAGAGTTTGAAAAACTACATAAATGTTCAAGGGACTTGATTTTTCCAAGGAGCTTGATTTTACTGCAGACAACTGATGGATAAATACACCACAGGAAACTCAATTTCAAGATGTAGAAGTATTGCTGAGTTTATTGATTTGAGCTGATTCTTCACCCTGGGGTGCCACTTTCTTAACAAACTTTCTATCAGTATCTTGTTTCTCTGTACATAGAAGAAAAAAAATATTAAAAAACATTATCTAAGGTATATAATACAATATTAGGCAAATTATATAGCAAATTGCTATCTAATGAAAACCTTAAGAAGGTCAAAAGATAATAAGTATCATTTTGAGATTGACTAAAACAGTAGAGATTACCTCAGTAAAAAGAACCAACTGGAATTTGGTTCTTTTATTTGGAATTTATTGGAATAAAACAATGAAGCAAAGACTAGAAAGAACTTACCATGTTAATAGAGTACTTACGTAATACATTACTTAATCTCTCTGCGTGCGAACTTGTCTGACAAATACATGGGCGAGACTGGCTCTTCCTTGATTTTGAATCATTGCACATTGCATATTTAACAGCTCTGTGAAGATGCTTTATCACAACACTTCAGGATATTCTTGAATTCTTAGAATTCCACTTTGCAACTTAGGAGTAGAGTGAATAGAACTTTCCTTAATAACGTCAATGTGGGGTTAATGCAGAACAGTATATTATACTCTACGACAGAGCAGAAAGGAGTGGATTCTCCCTCATAGTAAGCAGCCAGGGGAATGGATCTCAGAGCATTACTGTTAATAAGTAAGTGATGAAGAATAAGGATTCCTACACATTGTCTTGCCTGGTGTTTTTTAAAGGTGGCATGGAGGCAGCTCAAGAACAAGACAAAGATGCAGAAGGAAAGTAGTGCTCCCCCAAAGTCACAGTGAGTCTGCTCCCCGGGCCTCATAATCTCAGAACTCTGTGTCACTGTGCCCTTATGCTTAGTTTCCTTAGCTGTACTTTTCTAGGCCATAATTTTTATACAGAATTTAAGTCACAATATTGAAACCATTCATTGATTCTTGCAACACATATTTCTCAAGCGCCCGCAAGGTGACTAGAAGGCATACAATTTAGTGACACAAAGATATGTAAGAAAGTCTTTATACGGATGAAGCCTTTATTCTAGATCAGGACACACATACAAGTAATAAATGTTTTTAATGGAAGGAGACTGTACTAAATTAAAAGTTTGCTCTGAGAGTCAAGAGAGCAAAACCGAGCATTCTTACAGAAATGTAGAATTCTGTGTCAAGATGGTTAATGTTATATGGTGAGTTTTGTACAAAGTTTTAATTTTTGTACTTGGTTTTCATTCTTTAGAAACATGAGAAATAGATGAATGGATATATGTACCTGTATTAGAACTAAAAAACTAATATTTAATTACTGGAAAACCAACAATCCAAAGGACTTAGTCTAATGCAATGTACTGTAAGTTTTAAAACAAATTACCACTGAATTAATAGGTGTTTTTAAACTATACTGAAATATAAAAGGACTTAGCGGAATATATTTTTATTTTACTGTTATGATTTTATTCATTCAATACTTAAAACAAAATTTATGTTTTTAGTAAAAACATAATGAAAACATAGATTAAAAAAGAAATATATTCCAAAGTCTATACTATGCTGCACTTGAAATTTTCTCTCTTAAAACAAAATAATTGAATATAAAACTACAATGCACAATGAGATATTATTTATAACTTGTTAAGCAAGAGGAATAACTAATCCTGTGCTCTCCTTGGAGAGGAAATCTGAGATAATAGTGTTTATTCCAAATTAAGTCATGGTTAAGTCCCCATTTTCTTTTAAAAATACATTGGAGTTATGGTGAGATGCTGATAACTGAGCTAAAACTTACTTTCTCCTAAAGATAAAAAACACTAAAACTGAACATTTGTATTTTAACAACAATTAGTGTTCTACTGCAGAAGGTTAAATGGCTCAGATACATTTGAAAAAATATTTAACCAAAGTCTCATTTATCTAATTAGTATAATACAGTGCCATCAATTATTTCTGATTTGTCATTAGGCTCTCATGAGAGAGTGTTTGAAATGTGTACTAGCGCACAGCAGATGCTCGGTGAAAGCAGAAGGCTTTTCCTTCCTAAACTCCTACCAGATTTCTGATATCACACATGCTTTTCTTATGTTTTCATGAAGACAGTATGTTTTACTGGTCCCAATAAACAGAAACTCTGTGCAATTATCATGATGAATAGTTATATTTAGCTATGATTAATATTTTCCCCATTTTATTATTGATATTTTTATACCACTTTACCTATAATCAAAGTACTTATTTAATGGTAATTATTTGCAGAGGACAGGGTGCTATCTGTTAAGACATACTGGTCAGATTTGACAGCTTACTGTCATCATGCAGTTCAGTGAAAATGGGCTAAGGTAATGGTTAAAATCAACAACCTCAGACACACAGATGACACCATGCTTATGACAGAAAGTGAAGAAGAACTAAAGAGCCTCTTGATGAAAGTGATAGTGGAGAGTGAAAAAGCTGGTTTAAAGCTCAACATTGTGAAAACTAAGATCATGACATCCAGTCCCATCACTTCATGGCAAATGGTGGGGAAACAATGGAAACAGTGGCCGACTTTATTTTGGGGGGCTCCAAAATCTCTGCAGATGGTGATTGCAGCCATGAAATTAAAAGCCACTTACTCCTTGGAAGGAAAGTTATGACCAATCTAAACAGAATATTAAAAAACAGAGACTTTGCCAACAAAGGTCTGTCTAGTCAAGGCTATAGTTTTTCCAGTAGTCATGTATGGATGTGAAAGTTGAAGTGTGAAGAAAGCTGAACACTGAAGAATTGAGGCTTTTGAACTGTGGTATTAGAGAAGACTCTTGAGACTCCCTTGGACTGCAAGGAAATCAAACTAATCAATCCTAAACGAAAACAGTCATGAATGTTCATTGGAAGGACTGATGCTGAGGCTGAAACTGCAATACTTTGGCCACCTGATATGAAGAACTGACTCCTTGGGAAAAACTCTGATGCTGGGAAAGATTGAGGGCAGGAGGAGAAGCGGACAACAGAAGATGAGATGGTTGGATGGCATCATCGACTCAATGGACATGAGTTTGAGGAAGCTCCGGGAGTTGGTGATGGACAGGGAAGCCTGGCGTGCTGCAGTCCATGGGGTTGCAAAGAGTTGGACACGACTGAGCGACTGAACTGAACTGAACGGTTAAAAGAGTCAAAGGAGTTTTTTTTTTTTTTCCCAAGTAGAGGTTAAGCCTATTGGTCTTAGATTTTAGTCAATCTATTTTTCTTGTAAGCAAAGGAGTTATGTTTCTAGTAAGAATAACTCCATGGGTAAATTAGGAAGTCCAACTTTGGAAGTCTGGAAACTTTGCACTTTACAATAGCTTATTCCTGCTTTGTCCCCTTCATGGATCACAACCTTGTCAGGTGAATGGGCTTTTGTAACTTGGTGAAGCTATGAGCCATGCCATGCCAGGACCCACAAGGATGACAGGTCATGGTGGAGAGTTCTGAGAAAGTGTGGCCTACTTGAGAAGGAACTGGTGACCCGCTCCAGTATTCTTGCTTGAGGAAGCTCATGGACAGTATGAAAAGGACAAAAAAAAAATGAAACTTGAAGATGAACCCCCAGGTCAGAAGGTGTCTGATATGTTACTGGGGAAGAGTGGAGGGCAATTAACAATAGCTCAGGAAAGAATGAAGCCACTGGCTTAAAGCAGAAATGGCAGACTTTTGAAGGTGTCTGGTGGTGAAACTAAAGTCTGATGCTATAAAGAACTTCAGATCCCAAAATGTTAGACCCATGAATTAAGGCAAACTGAATGTGGTCAAGCAGGAGATGGCAAGACTGAACCTCTTAGGAATCAGTGAAATAAATGGAAATGGACAGATTTAATTCAGATGATCATTATATTTACTACTGTGGGCAAGAATCGCTTAGAAATGGAGTAGCTCTTCTAGTCAACAGAAGAGTCCAAAATGCAGTACTTGTGTGAAATCTCAAAACGACAGAATAATCTTGTTTCCTTACCAAGGCAAACCATTCAACATCACAGTAATCCAAGTCCATGGCCCAACCACTGATGCTGAAGAAGCTGAAGTTGATTGGTTCTATGAAGACCTACAACACCTTTTAGAACTAACACCAAAAGAAAAAAAAAAAAAAAAAAAAAAAAAAACAAAACACAAAACAGTCCTTTTCATCATAGTGGATTAGAATATAAAATTAGGAAGTCAAGAGATACCTGGATTAACAGGTAAGTTTGGGCTTGGAGTACAAAATGAAGGACGGCAAAGACTAGTAGAGTGTTGTCAACCACAATTTTCCAACAACCCAAGAGATGACTCTGCATGTGGCCATCACCACATGGTCAATATCGAAATCAGATCGATTATGGTCTTTGCAGTCGAAGATGGAGAAGTCCTATACAGTCAGCAAAAACAAAGCCTGGAACTGACTATGGCTCAGATCTTGAGCTCCTTATTGAAAAACTCAGGTTTAAGTTGAATAAAGTAGGGAAAACCACTAGGCCATTCAGGTATGACCTAAATCAAACCCCTTAGGATTATACAGTGGAAGTGACAAATAGATTCAAGGGATTAGATCTGGTAGACAGAGTGCCTGAAGAACTATGGATGGAGGTTCCTAACGCTGTGCAGGAGGCAGTGACAAAAATCACCCCAAAGAGAAAAAAAGAGCAAGAGGGCAAAATAATTGTCTGAGGAGACTATACAATAGCTAAGGAAAGAGAAGAAGTGAAAGGCAAGGGAGAATGGGAATGACATACCCCTAAGTGCAGAGGTCTGGAGAAGAGCAAAGAGAGATGGGGGGTTTCTTTAAAAGAACAATGCAAAGAAATAGAGGAAAACAATGGAATGGGAAAGACTAGAGATCTCTTCAGGAAAACTTGGAATATCAAGGCAATATTTCATGCAAGGATGGGCATGATAAAGGAGAGAAATGGTAAGGACCTAACAGAACTATACGAGAAAGCTGAAATCAAGATTGCTCAGAGAAATATCAACAACCTCAGATATGCAGATGATGCCAAACTAATGGTGGAAAGTGAATAGGAACTAAAGAGCTTCTTGGTGAAAATGAAAGAGGAGAGTGAAAAAGTTGGCCTAAAACTCAGCATTCAGAAAACTAAGATCACAGCATCCGGTCCCATCACTTCATGGCAAATAGAGGGGAAAAAGGTGGAAGCAGTGACAGACTTTATTTTCTTGGGCTCCAAAATCACTGCAGATGGTGACTTCAGCCATGAAATTAAAAGACACTTGCTTCTTGGAATAAAAGCTATGACAAACCTAGGCAGCATATTGAAATGCAGAGACGTCACTTTGCCAACAAACAGCCATAAAGTCAGAGCTATGGTTTTCCCAGTAGTCATGTATGAATGTGAGAGTTGGACCATAATGAAGAATGATCTCTGAAGAACTGATATTTTAGAATTGTGGTGCTGGAGAAGACTCTTGAAATTCCTTTGAACTGCAAGGAGATCAAACCAATCAATTCTAAAGAAAATCAACCCCAAATTTTCATTGGAAGAAGTATTCAATCTTTACTGAAACCGAAGGTTCAATACTTTTAGCCACCTGTTGAAAAGAGCCGACTCACTGGAAAAATCCATGATGCTGGGAAAGATTCAATGCAAAAGGAAAAAGGGGTAGCCGAGGATGAAATGGTTAGATAACACCACGGACCCAATGGACGTGAATGTGAGCAAACTCCATGAGATAACGGAGGATGGAGGAGCCTGGGGCGCTGCAGTCCATGGAGTCGAGGAGAGTCATGCACGACTTAGTGACTTAAGAACAACGACATTTCTGGTTTGTAGGGATGTAGTCCAATTTCCATCTGTAATTGTGGAATGTAATTGCCATTAAAATTCTTCGCAATAAGTCATTCATTCCCATTCAAGGCCTCAGGTTTCTATTAGTATATTAAACCGTCACCCAGCTGTTCATGGCCTTCCCTTTAAATAGCATAGATTATGTATAAATTTGTATAAATTATGAAGTAAGAATATAGAAATATGGCTCATATGCAACAGTGAAGGCAGATTTCACATACGTATTGCTTCTTTTCTAGTGCCATGGATATGTTACACAACAACATTATTCTAGTCAATAGTTTTAACTTCTTAAAAAAAGTACATCAAAATATCATGTTGCATATGTGTGTGGTTTTTGGAGACTGAACAGCAGCTTTGACCCTGAATGTGAGCCTGTATATTCTAACTAGTAACATACTTGACAATGTTTCAAGAACATACAGAATGGTCAAAACAGTGACTGAAAGCACGAGGATGATGACACTAAGCCTTCTTCTTCACTTGTTTTGCCAGGTCTCCCTGTAACTTTCTTAGTTTTGACTGCATGTTGTGAATATGTCCCAACGTACACAAGATGAAAAGTACGATGAGCACACCAGTATCATCAGCATGAACAGACATCAACAGTGGCCATCGTTTCATATATGGTTTCCAAAACCAGATTTCTCTTTGAGTATCAAAAGCTAAATTCTTCAATTTTTGAATCTATTTTTCTGTCCCTGGGCTTGAAGGCAATTGGCATTTAAAGACAAATGAATGGGCAAAACGGAGCCTTGATTTTTCACCTCAGGTGTCAGCAAGGTGGTTATACAGAGTCATCGTGTTCCTGTGGGGCAAAAATCGTGTAAAAATAGTGAGCTCTTTTAGATGAACTAAAAACATATTTGGTTACACGAAGGGATTGGGAATACCTGATGAACTAGCTTAGATTTCATAATACTATAGTGAGTTGTATATTATATTTTAAAACCAATATTTTGTAGTTATCAAATTTCTATCTCACATCATAATGCAGCAAAAAGTCCATTACTTCTATAATTCTTA
Source organism: Bison bison bison (assembly GCF_000754665.1). Lineage (NCBI taxonomy): Eukaryota > Metazoa > Chordata > Mammalia > Artiodactyla > Bovidae > Bison > Bison bison. The sequence continues at coordinate 3,328,646 of NW_011494805.1, read as the reverse complement.
AATATAAAATTTAAGTATATTCTCTAAAAACATTGGAGTAGAGTTGCTTGACTGTTTTTTTCTGCTCTACAGCAAAGTGAATTAGCCACATTGTATATTTACATTTTCTCTTTCTTTGAATCTCCTCCCCATTTAGGTTAGCACAGAACACTGGGCAGAATCCCTTGTGCTCTCCGGTAGGTTCTCAGCAGCTGTCTGCTCTATATCTCGTAGCACACGTGTGTCAATCCCAATTTCCCAATTTGTCCAACTCCCTTTTAGCCGCCTTTGGGGTCCATATGGTTATTCTCTACTTCTGTGTCTCTATTTCTGCTTTACAAATAGGCTCATCAGTACCTTTTTTCTAGATTCCACATTTATACATTAATTTAAGGATATTCTTGGTGAGTGGAGAAGGCGATGGCACCCCACTCCAGTACTCTCGCCTGGAAAACCCCATGGATGGAAGAGCCTGTGGGCTGCAGTCCATGGGGTTGCTAAGAGTCGGACACGACTGAGCGACTTCACTTTCACTTTTCACTTTCCTGCATTGGAGAAGGAAATGGCAACCCACTCCAGTGTTCTTGCCTGGGGAATCCCAGGGACGGGGGAGCCTGGTGGGCTGCCGTCTATGGGGTCGCACAGAGTCGGACACGACTGAAGCGACTTAGTAGCAGCAGCATTCTTGGTGAGACATATATTTTACTCTTGCTTGAGATAGTTGTATGACGTATAACTAAGAATTGTCAGTGTAAACGTTTTTAAACAAGTAAATCAGAATTTTAAAGTCCAAGTAAATGTCTTCTCTTGAGAGATTATTATAAGACCAATATATATATTAATATTATAATAGTACTATCTTTATAGATGTTATTGAAATGCTCATATTTGAACAAATTGAGAACATTCTTTTGTCTTCTGTTGTGTAACTTAATGTTTTAAGATAACTATATTTATTCACAGATAAATCTACTATGTGCGGAATGAATGTTACATCTACCATCTATGCAATCATCTCTTTCCCTGACTTGGCTGGCCATATAAGAGGCCCCCATATACTGGATGATACTTTTGGTGGTAGGTAATAGAGTACAAGGTTTTCTAATTTAAGCAAAAAAGAAAAAAAAAAAAATAAGGGAAATCTATAACTCACCTAATCATTGTATACCCTGAATAAATGGTGTTCAGTGCTGAGAAAATTGATAGAGCAGGAAAGGAAGATGGAAAATGCCATTGAGATATTAATTAAAATATAATAACCAGTTAAGGCTTTAATATGACAACAGAATTTAAGCCAAAAAAACACTGAGAATTAATTGAAAGAAAACCAGCTTTGCAGATGTGTGGAGAGGGATTTGCATGAGAAGAGGGTACAGCAAGGACATGGAGAATATCTGAGGCATGTGGAGTTTGCAACCTGTAAGCTGCCATGCTGTGAGTGAAGTCCAGAGGTTTGGTACATGAAGTTGGACAGTCAGTGGGGCCAGAGCATGTGTGTCTCCTTTACACTGCATATAAAAGGAAAGCTATGGAATAGATTGAAAAAAAAGGGAAGAGATGAAACAAGACCAAATAACAAATGAGAAATAAGTCAGGAAAGAGATGATGTTTTTAGATAAATTCTGAGAACCAGTTTGAAACAGAATAAAAATAAGATTGGCTGATGGACTGAATGTGGAGTGTGACAGAAGAAGCAACCAATGAGACATCTGGCTTGAACAGAGAGGGGATGAGGTAGCAGTTACTGATGGGAAAGACATTCTGTTAGCTAGCTTTTCCTGAAGGATAGAAGGTCAAGGGCTTCCTTTAGAGCTATATTTATGTAAATATATATAAGAAAATTTTAATGTATTCATACAAAAATATTGGCAAACTATAAAAGTATATGACCCTGGAAGGGTTGGAGACATAAAATTGAAACTCATCAGGAAATTGCTTACATTCATAAAATAAATTGGATAGCATTGCAAAGGGATGAAAAACATATGAAAAAAACAGAAACAAGTTGGTTTCAGCATTACGGTTGAATAAGCATTCCGAGGGCCTCTTCCACTGCAGAAAACTGCATCCTGAAAAGAGAAGATTCCTTGAGACATTACTTCAAACACACGAGCTGAGACTGGGCTTACCCTTTTGTGACAGGTATTCTTTCTCTCTGTCTCTGTCTCACACACATACATCACACAAATTATGAAATCGAGGTTCAGTACTTGCCAAGAAAAGTGTGTCCTAATCAGTTAGTTTTGAAATTCAATGTGAAATAAAAGCATTTACAGATTAAAATAATATTTGAGAAAGTTTATCAGCCAAGAGATCTATACTAAGAACTAAATAATTCATTATTGAAAAATGAAGTCATTTCAAATTTCATATAGAAGAGATACTGAGCAAGTGAAAAAGTAAAATGTATATAAAGAAAACATCGAAGCAAGCATCATATACTTGACATAAAGACACATGTGGCATGTACAAAATATTCATATATAAGACTGATAATATCTCATATCATTTTCATTTTAATCTTGATCTTAAACATACTTGCTTTGTGAAAACAGCACATAAATGAATATGGGAATGTCTCTCATATGCCTGTCCCACCATTGTGTTTTGAAAGTAGGTATCTTGTCTTTAAGAATTTTCTAAAACCAATACAATATTGTAAAGTTGAAAAGTAAAAAAAATAAAAAAAAATAAAAGAATTTTCCACAGTTTGTTGTGATCCACACAGTCAAAGGCTTTGGCACAGTCAGCAAAGCAGAAGGAGATGTTTTCCTGGACTTCTCTTGATTTTTCTATGATCCAATGGATGTTGGCAATTTGACCTCTGGTTCTTCTGCCTTTCCTAAATTCAGCTTGAACTTCTGGAAGTTCTCTGTTCACATACTGTTGAAGCCTGGCTTGGAGAATTTTGAGCATTACCTTGCTAGTGAGTGAGATGAGTACAATTGGGTGGTAGTTTGAATATTCTTTGGCATTGATTTCTTTGGGATTGGAATGAAAACTGACCTTTTCCAGTCCTGTGGCCCCTAATGAGTTTTCCAAATTTGTTGGCATAGTAAGTGAAGCACTTTCACAGCATCATCTTTTAGGATTTGAAATAGCTCAGCTGGAATTCCATCACCTCCACTAGCTTTGTTCACAGTGATGCGTCCTAAGACCCACTTGACTTCGCATTCCAGGGTGTCTGGCTCTAGGTGAGTGATCACACCTTCATGGTTATCTGGGGCATGAAGTTTTTTTTTTTTTTTTTTTTTTTTACAGTTCTTCTGGATATTCTTGCCACCTCTTCTTAATCTCTTCTGCTTCTGTTAGGTCCATACCATTTCTGTCCTTTATTGAGCCCATCTTTGTATGAAATGCTCCCTTGGTATCTCTAATTTTCTTGAAGAGATCTCTAGTCCTTCCCATTCTATTGCTTTCCTCTATTTTTTTGCACTCATCACTTAATGAGGCTTTCTTATCTTTTTTTTGCTATTCTTTGGAACTCTGCATTCAGATGGGTATATCTTTCCTTTTCTCCTTTGCCTTTCACTTCTCTTCTTTTCTCAGCTATTTGTATGGCCTCCTCAGACAGCCACTTTGTCTTTTTGCATTTCCTTTTCTTCGGGATGGTTTCATAGGTTCACATGAATTTTCTCCTGGATAGGCTATACCCAGGCTCACTAGTACCTGATTTAGATTTAGAAGATCATATTTGAGACGTTTTGAGTTGATGATATGTAGTTAAGAGTTTGAATATAGGATTGATGCTGGAATGCTTTAAGACTTTTAGGAATGTTGGGAGGAGGGCAATATATTTTGCATATGGAAAGCATATGAATGTTAGAGGGTTGCAAGGCAGATTTGGATGGGTGGAAATGTAACATTCCCCGAAAGAGATGTTAAATCGTAACTCCCAGAAACTACAAACGTGACCTTATTTGGAAATGGATTCTTTATCTATGTGCTTGTGATTTATGCCAAGTCGTGTCCGACTCTTGCGACCCCGTGGACAGTAGACTGTCAGGCTCCACTGTCCACGGGATTCTCCAGGCAAGAATACTGGAGTGGGTCGCCATTTCCTTCTCCACTTTATAGATGTAATCACGTTGAAATTGGCTCATTAGAGTGGTCCCTTAACCACACGTGGCTCTTGTCTTTATAAATATAGGGAAATCCAGACACAGACACAGTGGAAGCACAGGTGTGTGAAGACAGGCAGAGACTGGAGCACGCCTGGGACTACTGAAGAGGAAAAGAGTCAAGGAAGGAAATGTCCTGGAGGCTTCAGAGGGAGCATGGCCCTGCCAACAGATAGATTTCAGACTTCTAGCCTCCAGATATGTGAGTGAATATCTTTCTATTGTTTTTAAAACACCCAGTTTGTGGTACTTTGTTGACAACCCTAGGAAACTATCCATATGGTTCAGGCAACTTCCTCTGTGTCTGCTGCGAGATAGAGCCAAGGGTTGAATGAGTAGCTTATACATGATAAATCCACTCCAACATTCTTATAAGCAATTTTTTTGCAATCAATTTTATTTATAATGAATGCCAAAGGAGGCTAGGTTTCAGATGAACAACCAAGCAAAGAATTCCAAGTGCTTGAGAGGCTACTGAATTCAAATTCTCTGGAAAAAGGATTCGTGCCATTAATTCAGTTTGACATAAAATTATACCCTATCTTCCTTGAGTCAGAAGCTTTAATACTCCTCCCATGCACATTCTTCCAATACTTTTTGATACATAAAATTTATTCTCATTAGTTTGATTTAATGTCTGTTCTATTGTCCATGTTGAACTTGGAGTACACATATAGTTCTGATGGAGTCTGAGAATTAGCTAAGCCTCTTAAGGTAACTATACTTCAAATAGGTTCTTATATGGTTTACTATATAGGTTCTTTTATGGTTTCCCAGGTGGTATTTGTGGTAAAGAACCCACCTTCCAATGCAGGAGAAATAAGAGAGGGGGAGTTCAATCCCTGGGTCGGGAAGATCCCCTGAAGAAGGAAAAATGGCAGCCCACTCCAGTATTGTTGCCTGGAAAATCCCATGGACAGGGGAGCATGGCAGGTTACCGTCTATAGTATCGCAAAGAGGCAGACACGACTGAAGTGGCTTTGCATGGTTGCATGGCTTTCTAAGGGCCATCACAATACTGGTAGAATCAACTTCCAGTGATATGGGAAGTCCTGTTCTTCTACCAAAATATCATCAGTAGATATTTCATTTCAGAAATCTATGGGTAATATTTTAAGTAACTGTTTCACAATTATGTTACATGGACCTTGACAATCTTTTAAGAGTAATAGAATTCCTCTAAATCTGCTGCCTTTATACCCGCTATATGAGCTATTTAATCTCATAATTTCTCTGAGAATTTCTTGCATCCAGTCACTCTGACATCAAGTATTACATTGATCATATTCCTTAGTTATAGTAGAGAACTTGTCCAGTTTAAGCAGAAATGGATTTAAATAAGATATATAGAGGCTTGTGAGCATGCCTGAAGAAATGGACTTCAAGCTGAACTTTCAGGAACGATGCCCCAATCCACAATGCAGAATGTTCCTCACCAAATGGAGTAACTGCTTCTTCTAAGATCAATAGTCTGCCAGGTCAGAAACCTGCCTCTATTCCAGAACCACTTTGCCTCTGTCACAACCTGCACCAAGAGAAAACTGTATGCCTATGCTTTGCCTTTTGTTTCTTTCTTAGCTCACCCAGTCCTGAAACAAATTCTCATTCAGTGCATTGCACTGCCAGGAGCTTATTCATATAGCTGTATGGCAAAAGCAAAAGCAAAAGAAGCTGGAAACAGAATATATTTCCATTTAAAATTTTATGTTAGGATTTGCACTGTGGGAGACAATATCAAACTATAAAGCACATTTATCAAAAAAGTTTGGAGCTGCCGTTTCCACCCTCTTTCTCTAGTCACTCTTTCGGACCCTTGCTGGCTAAATGCTCAGTGAAGTTGACCTCAAACAAGGGGAGAAGGCTGTCATTCCATCACAAGTGTGTAATCAACTCATGCCCCAACTACAGTTTTAGTTTATGGAATGTCCCAAAACAATGCACAAAGCAAAAGAACTAATTATGTTTCTGTGACTTACACATAGGCTTTGAAGGTCGTTATGATAAAAGAGCTCAAAATTCAAAAATATTAAACAATTATAAAATATTTTGTAATCATGGCATAGTGAAAACATTCACACACACACACATTCGGGAAAATATTTTACGAGGGAGCCTGGTTAGTGAAAGACCTGGGTTTATTTTAGTTTCTTCTGCTTTCCTTCCCTTCATGAGTCCATAACCTCAGAAATGTGACTTAACCTCAGAAGGGAAAGTAATTCTGATTGAAGCATTTTTGACATTTTGGAACCTAGACATCAAGTATAATCAAGAGGTAGG
>NW_011494805.1:3316785-3322169 GCF_000754665.1 Bison bison bison | reverse complement strand
AAGAGGTAGGTATAATATAAAATTGGTTACTGTTAGTAATATAAGTTTGATTCAATTGCTTTTCCCTGAAATCCTACTATTTGCTTCCTGTTTTACTAGATGCTAGGGATAGAATTCAAAATTAGGTATCCCCTGTGGCTAGAGATGGAAGATACACTCCAGCACAAAGTATGGCAATGCAAAAAGGCTTCTGAGATGAAAATTATGATGCTGATTGCAGTTCAGCATTAGAATAAGTGACAACACCTATATGTCTGGAAAAGTTAGGTTGTAACCATTTTGCAGATGGTAAATTTGGACGATTATAGGAGTCTCTTAATGCTTTTGGAACAGAGGATAACATGGTCTACGCTGCTTTATAAGAAGATTACATTAGGATTTCTTCACCTAATAATTGAGAAGTATAAAAGATATTTATTTCTAAAGTGCCATAATAGGTATGATCTTATTTTATCCACATAAATGCCTAATGTAGGGCAGGTGAAAGATATTCTTGCCACTTTTAGGAGGTTTATCAGTTTTCTAAAGTTAGATGGCTCACTTGATACAAATCTACATTTTAAAGTGTGATCATATTTTTAAAATATGTTTCATGGAATTTTTCACATCTTAAAGAGGTCAAGCTGTATTTTCTTTTGAATGGCTGAGAGCTACAGATCATCTTGATTGAAATATTAAGTTAAAATTAACTGTGGGGAAACAGTTTTAAATATGTCAATAGAGGCTTGGAGATTATATGAACCACAAGCAGTAAAATAGATCTACTGGTTTGGAGGGCTTCAAAATAGACGAAGCACTGTCCTTCCTAATAATAGCTGTTAGAGAGAAATGTGCTGTGCTTACAAACACTAATCTTTAAATTGGCTTTGCTCATCCGTAGTTACTATACTAAACTAAACTAAACTACTGTGAAATTACAAAATTACTAGTCATATTTGTAGAGAAGATTTTCAATGCAGAAAAGTAAGGTCAAAAGGTTAATTTATTGGCACAGATTTCAGGAGTTACTAGTGAAGCATAACTGGAGTTTTGTATACTTGAATCACATTTCCATAAACAGAAATTGATTTATAATAAAATCACACATGGAATTATGTATAAATCAGGGGAACATCAGACAATTGGACTTTGACAAAAATATTATTTTTTGAGTTGTGCTCTCCCAGGAAGGTCAAAAAATGAATCACATTTTAGGTATGTTCTTAGGTGTGCATGAATATATTTATGTGTTTAAATATATCTGTGACATTAAGATTGCAGCCTCTTAACAGTTTTCTTAGTTTTTTGCTCTATAGCCTAAAAACACTGAAAGGCTCTGAGTGCCCAGCATTTGGATACAGTGGAGAAAGTCTAAAGTAACACTTTCAGTGCTATTAATATTTAGACAAAAAGCCCACTTCTGTGCTGATTTTTAAAAATATATATATTTTATTGAAGTATAGTTGCCTCACAGTGTTCCCGGCGCACAGCAGGATGACTGGGTTACGTATCCATGCATGCTCCTTTATTATGACCTGTATGCTATGGTCCTTGGGGTGCTTGTACCTTTCACACTATTACTAATCAGAACAGAGATATTAAGAGTGGTATTTCCTCCATCCACTTTATCATTTTCTTGACTTGGAGAAAATATCTTCAATGTATAAGAAAATAATGAACATGTTTGTTACTTTTTTTCCTAAAATATGTTTGATTTTGATTACAGCCATGAAATATTTGGAATTAAAGCAACTCATTTTTCCTTCTTGGTGAATGCATTTATTTTATGCCATCATTTGGCTATTAATACTTGACCATGGGTGAAGTGGTATTGCTTTAGCGAACAAAGGAATCCAATTAAAAAATTGTGTGAAATTACTGGCTGAGTTTCAAACTTATCTTGAAATGCAATTTGAATTTTGATAACAAGGGCTATATATTTTGCAAAGATTTTTAAAACACATTTGCTTCCATTAAGTTTGGGCTTGACTACCAAATTAATTGGTTCCAAATTGGGAAAGGATGACAAAAGGAATATGTCAAGGTTGCATGTTGTAACCCTACTTGTTTAGCTTCTATGCAGAGTACATCATGAGAAATGCCGGGCTGGATGAAGCACAAGCTGGAATCAAGATTGCCGGGAGAAATATCAAGAACCTCAGATATGCAGATGACACCACCCTTATGGCAGAAAGCAAAGAAGAGCTAAAAAGCCTCTTGATGAAAGTGAAAGAGGAGAGTGAAAACACTGGCTTAAAACTCAACGTTCAAAAAACTAAGATCATGGTAGCCGGTCCCATCACTTTATGGCAAACAGGTGGGGAAACAATGGAAACAGTGACAGACTTTATTTTGGGGGGGTTCCAAAATCACTTCAGATGGTGACTGCAGCCACAAAATTAAAAGATATTTGCTCTTTGGAAGAAAAGCTATGACCAACCAAGACAGCATATTAAAAAGTACAGACATTACTTTGCCGACTAAGGTCTGTCTAACCAAAGCCATGGTTTTTCCAGTAGTTATATATAGATGTGAGAGTTGTACCATAAAGAAAGTTGAGCACCAAAGAATTCATGCTTTTGAACTGTGGTGTTGGCGAATACTCTTGAGAGTCCCTTGGACTGCAAGGAGATCAAATCACTCAACCCTAAAGGAAATCCGTCCTAAATATTCATTGGAAGGACTGGTGCTGAAGCTCCAAGACTTTGGCCACCAAATGTGAAGAACTGATTCACTGGAAAAGACCCTGATGCTGGGAAAGGTTGAAGGTGGGAGGAGAAGGTGATGACAGAGGATGAGATGCTTGAATGGCATCACCAACTTGATGGACGTGAGTTTGAGGAAGCTCTGGGAGTTCGTGATGGACAGGGAAGCCTGGCATTGCTGTGGTAAGAGCCGGACACAATTGAGTGACTGAACTGAACTGAACCAAATTAAAGCTTAGAAAACTGTATTGCCTAAAATACAAATTGTGAGTGAAAGTGAAAGTCACTCAGTCGTGTCCAAGTCTTTGCAACCCCATGGACTATACAGTCCATGGAATTCTCCAGGCCAGAATACTGGAGTGGGTACCCTTTCCCTTTTCCAAAGATCCTGCCAACTGAGGAATTGAACCCCAGTCTCTCACACTGCTGCTGCTGCTAAGTTGCTTCAGTCATGTCCAACACTGTGCGACCCCATAGATGGCAGCCCACCAGGGTCCTCCATCCATGGGATTTTCCAGGCAAGAGTACCGGAGGGGGTTGCCATTTCCTTTTCCATCTTGTATTGCAGGCAGATTCTTTACCAGCTGAGCCACAAGCGAAGCCCAAGAATACTGGAGTGGGTAGGCTATCCCTTCTCCACCAGATCTTCCCAACCCAGGAATTGAACTGGGGTCTCCTGCATTGCAGGCAGATTTTTTACCAACTGACTATCAGGGAAGCCTTAGAAAGTTTAGAAAACTGTGGCTCAGATGGTAAAGCGTCTGCCCGCAATGCGGGAGACTCGGGTTAGATTCCTGGGTCGGGACGATCCCCTGGAGAAGGAAATGGCAATCCACCCCAGCACTCTTGCCTGGAAAATCCCATGGATGGATAGGTTACAGTCCTGGTAGGCTACAGCCTGATAGGCTACAGTCCATGGGGTCGCAAAGAGTCGGACACGACTGAGTGACTTCACTTCACTTATTGCCAAAAGTACAAATTGTAGAGAAATGCAAAATGATACTAAGGGTTTCCATTCATGCTGAAAAAAAAGTGTGCAAAATGTCTGACTTGAGAACAAAAATTTGAAGAGAACATAAGTGCCAAGCTGTGAGTTTTGTGGGGAAGCCCCGTTTCCTGCATGTTCCTTCATTGTGTATATCTGAGGGAGGTGGGGGCAGAGATTTTGCAGCAGAAATCCCAGGATGGTTTGGGGATGGTAAGAAATTAGTGGACTCATGCCTTACATTTTAACATGAAGTGAAGTTGCTCAGTCGTGTCCGACTCTTTTTGACCCCATGGACTGTAGCCCACCAGGCTCCTCCATCCATGAGAATCTCCAGGCAAGAATACTGGAGTGGGTTGCCATTTCCTTCTCCAGGGGATCTTCCCGACCCAGCAATCGGACCCGGGTCTCTTGCATTGTAGGCAGACGCTTTACCATCTGAGCTACCAGGAAGCACATTTTAACGTGAGCCAGGATGATTACACATAACACATTAGCACGTGAGTGGTCAAGACTGAGAGCAGTATCCAGGACGATGGATGTAGGGCAGCCTCCCAGAAGAGTGTGCACCACCGTGAGGTGTGGGAAAAAAAGCTGAAGGTTTTAATCTCTGAGTAGGAATCGCAGGAGAAATAACTAGACCATCTGTGGTCTATGAGGAGAAGAGCAGAATGCCTAGAACAGGTAAATGAGGGACATTTCCTGACTGTACATGTCAGCAGAGGTGCAAATGCACTCAAAAAACACCAAAGGAGGAGCTCTGCTTCTAACCAGACCCACTAGAGAACAGAAGAGCAAGCAGTTAATGTAGATGTCACAGTGCTCTGTCAACACCATGCTTGAATTCCGGTGTAGTTCAGATAATCACTGAGCAGAAGCGTGGTGGAAAGTGAAGGGCAGACCTCGCATTTTCATCAAGTATTGTCAAAAGAGGACAGTGAGGCCAAGATGAAAGTTTCATTGCTCCAAAAAGAGGAATGAAACACCAGCTTATAGGTAGTGCATAGTGGTAAAATAAATCTTTGCATACGTGAGTTTTATGAACTATCAAACTGTGAGGTATGTCTGCTATCAGCAACCTTCAGTTCAGTTCAGTCACTCAGTTGTGTCCTACTCTTTGCGACCCCATGAATCGCAGCACCCCAGGCCTCCCTGTCCATCACCAACTCCCGTAGGTCACCCAGACTCACGTCCATTGAGTCAGTGATGCCATCCAGCTATCTCATCCTCTGTCATCCCCTTCTCCTGCCTCCAATCCCTCTCAGCATCAGAGTGTTTTCCAGTGAGTCAACTCTTTGCATGAGGTGGCCAAAGTACTGGAGTTTCAGCTTCAGCATCATTCCTTCCAAAGAAATCCCAGGGCTGATCTCCTTTAGAATGGACTGGTTGGATCTCCTTGCAGTCCAAGGGACTCTCAGGAGTCTTCTCCAACACCACAGTTCAAAAGCATCAATTCTTCAGCGCTCAGCCTTCTTCACAGTCCAACCCTCACAGTCATACATGACCACAGGAAAAACCATAGCCTTGACTAGATGAACCTTTTTTGGCAAAGCAATGTCTCTGCTTTTGAATATGCTCTCTAGGTTGGTCATAACTTTCCTTCCAAAGGGGTAAGCGTCTTTTAATTTCATGGCTGCAATAACCATCTGCAGTGATTTTGGAACCCAAAAAAAAAACAAAGTCTGACACTGTTTCCACTGTTTCCCCATCTATTT
>NW_011494805.1:3316175-3316523 GCF_000754665.1 Bison bison bison | reverse complement strand
GTTTTCTGAATGTTGAGCTTTAAGTCAAGTTTTGCACTCTCCACTTTCACTTTAATCAAGAGGTTTTTTAGTTCCTCTTCACTTTCTGCCATAAGGGTGGTGTCATCAGAATATCTGAGGTTATTGATATTTCTCCCGGAAGTCTCGATTCCAGCTTGTGTTTCTTCCATTCCAGCGTTTCTTGTGATGTACTCTGCATATAAGTTAAATAAGCAGGGTTACAATATACAGCCTTGATGTACTCCTTTTCCTATTTGGAACCAGTCTGTTGTTCCATGTCCAGAACTAACTGTGGCTTCCTGACCTGCATACAAATTTCTCAAGAGGCAGGTCAGGTGGTCTGGTATT
>NW_011494805.1:3314568-3315277 GCF_000754665.1 Bison bison bison | reverse complement strand
CCATTTCAGTTTGCTGATTCCTAGAATGTCGACATTCACTCTTGCCATCTACTGTTTGACCACTTCCAGTTGGCCTTGATTCATGGACCTGACATTCCAGGTTCCTATGCAATATTGCTCTTTGAAATCTATTATTTATCAACAATATCTGTATATACAAATTGTTATATTCCTAATTATCCCAATTCAAAGCAATTATAAAATAAATATTTGGTATAAATGGATGGTTAATTTTATGTTAATTTTGAACATTACTACTTAAAAAATAATACATTTTACAAAACACCCAAATTATAACTAATGCATCAGCTAATCACTAAATTTTAGAATAACAATATCATTTGTAATCAACTGGAAAAAATCTGTTTATTCAAGAATCTTATATTCAATATTTCCTAATAAAGTAACATTTAAAATTATTCTGGTAGGAGAAGGAAAAGTCTTTGTTCTTTAAAATTAGTTTCTCCTTACATGACAGTTATGAATAGCATACTTTACTCTCAGGTACTAAATGCCAGAAGCAGCTCACATCATTACAAAGTAGACACTCTGATCATTTCTTTCTTTTTTTTTTTTTGCTTTTTTTATTATTTTTTTTATTTTTATTTTTTTTCTAATTTTATTTTATTTTTAAACTTTACATAATTGTATTAGTTTTGCCAAATATCAAAATGAATCCACCACAGGTATACATGTGTTCCCCATCCTG
>NW_011494805.1:3314116-3314468 GCF_000754665.1 Bison bison bison | reverse complement strand
CTTTTCCATGGGGATGGTCTTGATCCCTGTCTCCTGTACAATGTCACGAACCTCATTCCATAGTTCATCAGGCACTCTGTCTATCAGATCTAGGCCCTTAAATCTATTTCTCACTTCCACTGTATAATCATAAGGGATTTGATTTAGGTCATACCTGAATGGTCTAGTGGTTTTCCTGCTTTCTGCAATTTAAGTCTGAATTTTGCAATAAGTAGTTCATGATCTGAGCCACAGTCAGCTCCTGGTCTTGTTTCTGCTGACTGTATAGAGCTTCTCCATCTTTGGCTGCAAAGAATATAATCAATCTGATTTTGTGTTGACCATCTGGTGATGTCCATGTATAGAGTCTTCT
>NW_011494805.1:3298248-3314016 GCF_000754665.1 Bison bison bison | reverse complement strand
TTTAAACTTTACATAATTGTATTAGTTTTGCCAAATATCAAAATGAATCCACCACAGGTATACATGTGTTCCCCATCCTGAACCCTCCTCCCTCCTCCCTCCCCATACCATCCCTCTGGGTCGTCCCAGTGCACTAGCCCCAAGCATCCAGTATCGTGCATCGAACCTGGACTGGCAACTCATTTCTTATATGATATTTTACATGTTTCAATGCCATTCTCCCAAATCTTCCCACCCTCTCCCTCTCCCACAGAGTCCATAAGACTGTTCTATACATCAGTGTCTCTTTTGCTGTCTCGTACACGGGGTTATTGTTACCATCTTTCTAAATTCCGTATATATGCGTTAGTATACTGTATTTATGTTTTTCCTTCTGGCTTACTTCACTCTGTATAATAGGCTCCAGTTTCATCCGCCTCATTAGAACTGATTCAAATGTATTCTTTTTAATGGCTGAGTAATACTCCATTGTGTATATGTACCACTGCTTTCTTATCCATTCATCTGCTGATGGACATCTAGGTTGCTTCCATGTCCTGGCTATTATAAACAGTGCTGCGATGAACATTGGGGTACACGTGTCTCTTTCCCTTCTGGTTTCCTCAGTGTGTATGCCCAGCAATGGGATTGCTGGATCATAAGGCAGTTCTATTTCCAGTTTTTTAAGGAATCTCCACACTGTTCTCCATAGTGGCTGTACTAGTTTGCATTCCCACCAACAGTGTAAGAGGGTTCCCTTTTCTCCACACCCTCTCCAGCATTTATTATTTGTAGACTTTTGGATCGCAGCCATTCTGACTGGTGTGAAATGGTACCTCATAGTGGTTTTGATTTGCATTTCTCTGATAATGAGTGATGTTGAGCATCTTTTCATGTGTTTGTTAGCCACTCTGGTCATTTCTAACCTCTTCCGATTAGATTTTGGTACCAAAGAGACTCTATACTGTGGATATACATGCATTCTTAAAAAATATATTTAATTCAATCTATTAATATAATACATTAATAGTTTGCAAACATATTAGGAGAAGAGTGTTTTGAAAGAAAAAATATATATGTAAGACAAGAAGGCAGGTGAGAATACCTGTTGTGTAAGTGAGAAATATGAAACCATCTGAACTGGTATACTGGAATTATATCCCTATAGAAGTACAGATGTACTGAAGCTTATGCAAAAAGAATAGGGAGTGTCTTAATTGGATCCAAAAAAATCCCAATTATTTTCTTTCTAGATTCTGTTATGCTCTGCCATGAGGTTATAAAGAAAGTATTGAATCAGTTTCACTCTTTGCATGTAGATATCCAGTTTTCCTAACACTATTTCTTGAAGAGACTATCCTTTCCTTATTGTGTATTCTTGTTGAAGATCAGTTGTCCATGTATCTGTGGGTTTGTTTCTGAGCTTTTATTCTGTTTTATTATTTACATTATATTTTATTACAAAACTATAGTGCCTGATTACCATAGTTTTATGATGTAGTTTGAAGTTAGAAAGTGTGATGCTTCCAGCTTTACTGCTCTTCAAAATCACATTGACTATTTGGAATCTTTTGTGATTTCATAGCAATTTTAAGATAGTTTTTTCTACTTCTGGGAAAAATGTCATTGCAATCTTAGCAAGAGTTGCACAGATCACTTTGAATATTGTTGTTGGGTCACTAAGCTGCCTCTGACTGTGCGACTCTGTGGACTGCACATCAGGTTCCTCTGACCACAATCTCCCAGAGTTTGCTCAAGTTCATGCTTATTGAGTTGGTGATGCTATCTAACCATCCCATCCTCCGACACTCTCTTCCTTTTGCTGTCCATGTTTCCCAGGATCAGGGAATTTTCCAGGCAGTCAGCTTTTCACTTCAGGTGAAAAGTATTGGTCAGTTTTAATATTATGGATAGTTTTAAGGTATTAATTCATCTAATATATGAGCATATGATGTCTTTCCATTTTTATGTATCTCACATTTCTTTCATAAATGCTTTACAATTTTCAGTGTACAAGTCTTTGGTTAAGATTATTTGTATGTATTTTATTTATTTTTTATGCTATTGTAATGTTTTTATTTTCTTGATTTATTTCTCAGACATTTTGTTGTTATTGTACTAAAGCACAAATAATTTTTGCATGTTAACTTTGTATCCTACAAGTGTACTGAATACTTTATTAGTTCTAACTCTTCCTTGTATACAATCTATAATTTTCTACATATAAGACCATGTCATCTACAAATAAATCGATTTTACATCTTCCTTGTTGATTTAGATGATTTTATTTCTTTTTCTTGCCTAATTAGCTAATATTTTCATTATCTTGTTGAATAGAAGTAGCGAGAGTGGGCATCTTTGTCTTTTTCTGGATCTTAGAGAAAAAACTTTCATTTTCAACAGTGATCTCTTTGTTATCTGTGGACATTTCATATATAGCCTTTATTGGATTTAGGGAAGTTTACCCTATACCTAATTACTTGATTTATTTTTATCATAAAATTATATTTGTTGTTTTGTTGATTAGTCATTAAGTTGTGTCTGGCTCTTTTGCAACCCCATGAACTGTAGCCTGCCAGGCTCCTCTGTCCATGGGATTTCCCAAGTAAGAATATTGGAGTGGGTTCCAAAAAGATGTTGAATTTTCTCAAGTGATTTTTCCACTTCTAATGAGATGATCATGTAAGTTTGTCTTTCTTTCTGTTAATTTGCTGTTATCACAATCATTGATGGCCAATACTTTGGCCACCTGATGCGAAGAACTGACTCATTGGAAAAGACCCTGATGCTGGGAAAGATTGAAGGCAGGAGGAGAAGGAGACAACAGAGGATGAGATGCGTAGATGGCATCACTGACTCAATGGACATGAGTTTGAGTAAACTCCGGGTGTTGGTGATGGACAGGGCGGCCTGGCATGCTGCAGTCCATGGGATCGCAAAGAGTTGAACACGACTGAGCAACTGAACTGAACTGAGCTGGACTGATTCATCAATGGTGCATTGAACCATTCTTGCATGGCAGGAATAAACCTACTTTTTCCTAGTGTATGATCTTTTTAATGTGTTGTTGAATTTTGTTTGCTAATATTTTGTTGAGAGTTTTTGCATCTATGTTTATCAGAGATATTGTGTAATTTTCTTTTCTTGTGGTGTCTTTGTCTGGCTTTGGTATCTGGCTTCACAAGTTCAGAACTATTTTTTCATCTTCTGTTTCTTGGAAGAGCTTAGAAAATATTAGTATTAATTCATCTTTAAAAGTTTGGTGGAACTGACCTGTGAAGCCATCTAGTGCTTTTATTGGGAGGTTTTTGGTTATTGATTCAGTCTCCTTATTTGCTATTGATCTGTCCCAGGTTTCAATTTCTTCTTGGTCCAGTCTCTATAAGTTGTGAATTTCTATCATACACCATAAACAAAAATTAACTCACGTTGAGCTAAAGACTTAACTATAAGACCCGAAGCTAAAAAAAAAAAAAAAAGAAATACAAAAGTAATTCTAGAAGAAAACATAGAGCAAAACTTCTTTACATTGACCTTAGCAATGATTTCTTGGCTATAACATCAAAGGCTCAGACAACAAAGACGTAAATGCACACATGGGGTTACATCAAACTACAGCTTCTACAAAAGAAAACTATCAGCAAAATAAAAAACAAATCTATGGAGCACAAGATATATTTGCAAATCATGTATTGATAAAAAGCTAATATCTACAGTATATAAGGAGCCCATAACTCAATAGCAAAAACAGAAAAAAAAAATTAAAAATGGACCAAGGATCTAGATACATACATTTATCCAAAGAAGACATGATAGTTTCCACACTTATTTATTTGCATACATTAAATAACACAGCTTTTTCTGTGTCAATTTTCCAGTAAGTAATTTTTAGAAAAGAATTCATAGCATAAACTAAAACTAATAAACTTACCGAATATGTAGCCTGCTGTGCTGCAGTCTATGGGGTCACAGCGACTGAGTCCCACATGACTGAGGGACTGAACTGAACTGAACCGAGGTGTTAAGAAGATGGTTTGCCCCAGTATTCATTAACTGTTTCTTAGGGGTGCTAGTCTCACAAAGATCAATTTTATCCAAAACCTTCAGCTATCAAGTAAAATTACTCTGTTTTTGGAACTATTCTCTGTTCTAGAAACAGGATCCAGGAATCAATAAAACCTACAAGTATTTTGGTGAATTGCAAAGTCTACAAGAATATATATTCATCTTTACCAAATTGCTATGCAATGGACATGTTTTTATAAATTTGCAAAATTTTAAAACAAATATGACAAAGACATCTATAAGATTTGGGACAAAGTTAGCCATTTTAAGTCATATATATGAGATTCTAATCTGTATTATTAATGGTGACACTGTAAATATTCATAAATTATATTAAAGAATATTACTGTATCTAGTTTAATATTTATAATACAATTTGCTTCAATTTACCAGTCCTTAGACTACACAAAACATGACTTTATTAAACATATGAGTGGTTTTACAAATAATTGAATTCTATAATGTATAATTATTTACTTTGTTAAAAATAATTCCACTATAAATGCAATGAATACATGAAAAATCTTATTACATCACCTGCTTAATGAAAATCATTACTGCAAGAAGATATTGACAAGGGAGTTCATCAAGAAATCATTTTCAAAAGTAAAACGACACACACACACATAAAACTCACTAGTAAACTAACAATTTAAAAACTGGATAAAAATTCCAAACAGGAAAAATTAAATTATTAATGAAAAAATAAATTTAAAAAATTGAATGACACATTGTCAAGAACTGTGCTAGACATATTTCTTTAAGTTCTCTTACTCTTTCACGCAACTTCATAAGGTGATAATTGTCTATCTTTATGTTGCATATTTTAGCTGAGAGATGAAGAGTTTGTATCATTTTAATTTGGTGATACAGTGGTCTTTCCTTTCTAATCCAGTAAAATCTCCATATTTTCAATTCCTGAAAAGCATGAGATAGAATCTGGACTAATTCAGATTTGCTTCATTTTAAAGTATAAAATAAAATGACTTTGCAATACTTCCCTAATCTAATATAAAAATAGAGTTTAGATATATTTTATTTAAATGTGATTATCGTCAAGAAAATTATTACTTCATTTACCTGTTTGAATCTTATGTTATAGGTGAAGGTTCACATTGTTTAAAATAAATTTAACTTCACAGGTTTTTAAGAGTTATGTTAGAAACTATCTATGCTAAAATTGTAAGAAGCTGAAATTTATAGTTTCTGCTATACATTATGGCTTCCCTAGTAGCTCAGCTGGTAAAGAATCCCCTTGCAATTTTGGAGACCTGGGTTCGATCCCTGGGTAGGGAAGATGCCCTGGAGAAGGGAAAGGCTATCCACTCCAGTATTCTGGCCTGGAGAATTCCAGGGACTGTATAGTTCACGGGGTCGCAAAGAGTCAGGCACAACTGACCAACTTTCACTTTCACTTCTGTTATACATTCAGTTCAGTTCAGTTCAATCACTCAGTCTTGTCCAACTCTTTGCGACTGCATAGAATGCAGCACACCAGGCCTCCCTGTCCATCATCAACTCCTGGAGTTTACCCAAACTCATGTCCATTGAATTGGCAATGCCATCCAACCATCTCATCCTCTGTGGTCCCCTTCTCCTCCTGCTCTCAATTTTTCCTAGCATCAGAGTCTTTTCAAATGAATCAGCTCTTCGCATCATGTGACCAAAGTATTCGAGTTTCAGCTTCAACAGTCCTTCCAATGATGACTCAGGACTTACTTCCTTTAGGATGGACTGGTTGGATCTCCTTGCAGTCCAAGGGACTCTCGAGAGTCTTCTCCAACACCACAGTTCAAAAACATCAGTTCTTTGGTGCTCAGCTTTCTTTACAGTCCAACTCTCACATTCATACATGACTACTGGAAAATCCATAGCCTTGACTAGTCGGACCTTGGTTGACAAAGTAATGTCTCTTTTTAATATGCTATCTAGGTTGGTCATAACTTTTTAATATGCTGTCTAGGTTGGTCATAACTTTCCTTCCAAGGAGCAAGCGTCTTTTAATTTCATGGCTGCAGTCACCATCTGCAGTTGTTTTGAAGCCCCAAAAATAAAGTTAGCCACTGTTTCTCCTGTTTCCCCATCTATTTGCCATGAAGTAATGGGACCAGTTGCCATGATCTTCATTTTCTGAATGTTGAGTTTTAAGCCAAATTTTTCACTCTCCTCTTTCACTTTCATCAAGAGGCTTTTTAGTTCTTCTTCACTTTCTGCCATTAGGGTGGTATCATCTGCATATCTGAGGCTCTTGATATTTCTCCTGCAATCTTGATTCCAGCTTGTGCTTCATCCAGCCCACCGTTTCTCATGAGGTATTCTGCATATAAGTTAAATAAGCAGGGTGACAATATACAGCCTTCACCTACTCCTTTCCTGATTTGGAACCAGTCTGTTGTTCTATGTCCAGTTCTAACTGTAGCTTCCTGACCTGCATAAAGATTTCTCAAGAGGCAGGTCAGGTAGTCTGGTATTCCCAACTCTTTCAGAAGTTTCCACAGTTTATTGTGATCTACACGGTCAAAGGGAAAAATAATTGAAATTTACTGGAAATACCTTGTAGCTAGTTATGATAATGGTAGAAATGAACATTAGTTCCTGATTTTTATGGGATAGCTCTTAAGTAAAAGACAAATAATCATAAGCTACAGTGCATTTGCAGGACTGAAAATTATTCTAGTCCTTTTAGAAATAAATATGAGAGTACAGCTCTTTGCTAATGCTGAGTTCTCCTTATACTTCTATGCTTTAGAAAGTTATAAAACTTAAAAATTCTCTAATCAATTGAAGAAATTAACTGTTTTACTCTTAAATATGATTCAGTAAAGCTAAACTGTGTGGACTTTATTATCTTTTTTCTAATGTAAGACTATATGAAAAAATTGTTAAAATGCATGTATTAAAACTGATCATCTATGGATTCTCTTTTTCCTAACATATGCATTTTTAAATTTGTCCTGAAATTGTAGATGTTTCTATTAAGAACAGAAATACTAAAAATGGAAACAATTTTCACTGAGGGATATTGCATGATACCAGGTTAATATCTAGAGAAGGCAATGACACCCCACTCCAGTACTCTTGCCTGGAAAATCCCATGGATGGATGAGCCTGGTAGGCTGCAGTCCATGGGGTCGCGAAGATTCAGACACAACTGAAGTGACTTAGCAGCAGCAGCAGCAGGTTAATATCAAAATCTTTTTTTCACACTGCCTTTCAAAACAAAGTAAAAATGAAGATAAATATACTATATGCTATATGTTTCTTGCTATTCTATCAGTTTGAACAAGTTTTGGTAGAAATTAGTTTCAACCATTTCTAAGTTCTTGTTTGTCTCTATATATGTGCTGCAGCCTGATTTGAATGCATGTTGGAATCTCTTCTTAAACCTGACTTGTCTCTAAAGCTCTCACTGCCATGATAGCCTATGCAATAGCTATGCTGACTTCATGATTCTATTATGTAAATAAGGTAATACATCTATTTATGCCTCTCAGAATGGGACTGAAAACTGTGGAGAAATACAGCAGGGTGGAATATGCCTGGAAAATTTTTTATGGAGTTTTTTATAACTACTTATCAAATTCCAACAGGAGTTGTTTATATCTAGCTATCAGATTTCAACAACTAATTACATTGAGATGAGAAGGAAAAATATCACTCCCTTACATTGTGTATAGCCTCACAAAATAGAGAAGGGAAATAGCCATTTAGTTTTATAAAGCATGTTACTTCAACTTAGTTATAGTTAAAGAAAATGATTATTTTAGCATGCATGTTTTAAGGAAAGGGTTGCATCAATCAAATTGTCTATTTTTGGTCTGTGTAATTCTGCACATTTCCCAATAAAGTATTACAGTGAAATACTTCAGGGATTTAATCATAAAGCAATTTTACTTTGGTTTTCCATTCTTCCTCAACATAGATACAAGGGAGCTAATTTTTTCACTGCTGCTGGATGACATATAGAGAGTTCTATTATCATGTTTTTGGTAATACAAACTATATTTACTTAGTTATTAGAATCTCTAATGCTGTATCAGACTCAAACTTTGAACTCGGTTCAAAGTCAAAATACCTCCCCAGTCCCAGTTTGGATGCGTGCATAAAAAATGCAGAAGCTAAAAGGTAAGAATTATGTTTTATTTGACAGACACATTGGAGGACTTAAGTCCAGAAGACAGCCCCTCAGATGGCTCTGAGTGACTGCTTGGGAAGATTAAGGGAGGACCCAGGGTATACAGAAGTTTTGCCAAAAAAAAAAAAAAACAGAACATCAAAAGAACTATAAATTAAAACAAACAAAGAAACAAAAAACACTAGACATCTCAAGTTAATGAGTGTAACACTTTTCTAATTATGGAAAAAATGCAAGAATCTAGGCTCACTGAAATACTCCTTTGATCTGCACCTTGGCTCTCTATGACTGGGACACTTTTCTGCATCCTTGAATCCCCTCAGGGTGCACAGCACAAGAGGCTGCAGTGGCTGCTGGCTTGAGGGCTCCAACGTCCTTTGTTTAACTGATATGGTGGACAAAGCTTTTCATCCGCAGTGGAGAGGTCTCTAATGGAGAAGAATACTTGAAGGCTTCTTCTACACTGGCACCTTGATGACAGTCGTTTCAAATCCACACCCACTGCCAAGTCTGTACTGGCAGAATGAGGGGAAAATGAGCAGAACATGTGTGTGATCGGTAATGTTGTGAGCTAGCGTCACACTGTTAGAGTTGGGCAGACTGTTAAAGCTATTCTCTAGTAGGTGTTTTCAAGAGATCATTGGATAATCTATGCACACTTGGGGCAGTAGCTCATCTGCATTTCTCCTGCTGCAGATGAAACTCTTCAAGTCACTGTTTAGTTTCCTTCTCAGACTCTCAATTCGGTGGCTCCCTATACTCTTCTAGAAAGCCTACTTAGAAAATAACACAATGAACCCGTCAATTTTCAGCTGCATGTGGCCCAAATCTGGCCTATAGGAAAAATTCATGGCCTAATTCCTACAGAGGAGAATGAATACAAAAAGAATAGCATCATTCAATGGAAAAACTATGACAACTTCAAGATTTTATTGAACACAGAATAAAATGTAGGTGGACATATGAAGAGCAATGTTATTAAAATGCTAAGAATGGTGTTAGTTAACTATTGCTGTATAATTATTTAAAAACACAGTGGTCTAAAATCAACTATTTTTTATCTCATAGTTTTGGTGGGTCTGAAATACAGAAGCAGATTAGCTAGGTGGTTCTGGCTTAAAATAGCCAGCTCATAGTTTAATGTATCTCATGCTATTCACTTAAGATGAAACCCAGATTGCACTTATCTAAAGGATTGACATTGTTTGCCAGATCTGCCTCCAAGATTCCTCTCCTGTGTGGTACTGGTAAATTGTGACCTAAAGTATCTCATGACGTGCTCCTGTCTTCACTCAGAAAGAGAACTCACGTGCCTTTTGTGACCTAGTCATAAAAACGATTATGCTTCCTAACTTCTTCAATATCCTATTTGTTATAAATCCTGCTATTGTTGCTCTAGTGGCTAAGTCCTGTCTGACTCTTTTTTGAGTCCATAGGCTGTAATCCAACAGGCTCCTCTGTCCATGGGATTTCCCGCACAAGAATACTAGAGTGGGCTGTCATTTCCTTCTTTAAGTGTCTTCCCCAACCCAGGGATCAAACCCACATCCCCTGCATTGGCAGGTAGATTCTTTACCGCTGAGCCACCAGGGAAGCTCCTGACACATGTTAGTCCTACTCAATCTGAGAGAGACTGCTGATAGCTATGAACATCAGGAGGCAGGGAATCAAGGTTCCCTTGAAGGCTGGCTCCCTCAGAAATGCAGTTGAAAACGAGTCTCCAGTCCAGGTTCGATGCACTATACTGGATGCTTGGGGCTGGTGCAATGCTACGACCCAGAGGGATGGTATGGGGAGGGAGGAGGGAGGAGGGTTCAGGATGGGGAACACATGTATACCTGTGGCGGATTTATTTCGATATATGGCAAAACCAATACAATATTGTAAAGTTTAAAAATAAAACAAAATTTAAAAAAAGGAAAAAAAAAGAAAAAGAAAAGAAAACGTAGTATTCCATCTGAAGAAAAGAATGCATTGTGACTAGTTGTACTGCTGGGAACTCCCCTCTTTATCCTCTTAATCAAACAGCCAATTAATCAAAATATTCAAATAAATTATGATGACAAGAATAAAGCATATAAAGTCATTTTCCTCCCAATTTGTACACATAGGCTATACTTAAGTAACAATGAAAATATGGATATTTCATAGAAAATGCTGAAATTCAGAAAATCAAAATTAAAAGTTAAAAATCAATTGCTAAGAGACTAATAAAAAATTTAACTGTGTATGGTGATGAATATTAACTAAATATTTTTGGTGATTGTTTCATAATATATACAAATATTTAATAATTGTGCTGTTTCATCTGGAACTATTATAGTGATACATGTCAATTATAGCTCACTTACAAAAGATCAAAGGTCCAGATACTCAGAATTATATTCTCCTAACAAGAAGATCAAAATAAAATTGATAATTCAATACAAAATCCAAGACATTTAATATTCTCACAGACCCCCTGTCTCTATTAAGCTATTACTGAATACAGAGTATACTATTTTGAAATTTATATCTTCATGAGGAATATGGAAGTAAAGTGTGTTCCAAAAGGGTTATATTTGAAATTGTGTGAAGAACAATAGACAAATGTAAACAAAGGTAAAGAACTTGTTATTTCAGATCTCATCTCAGTGTGTTTTCTCCATGCTGGGCACTATTTCCTGAGAAAAGTACCTTCCTGAGTCTTATTTGTGGTTATGACTGAGCTCTTACCCATGGAATGCGAGCCTTAGTGCATGTTCAACTTCCATCCTGTCTTTTTTTTTTTAAACAAACTAGCTGTAGGTGTACACCTTTGTTTTCCTTTCTGCTGATTAGAAACAGAGATGACTAGAGCGGGCTTGGAGGTTGTATGTTGTCTGTGGTGATGGAATTCCAGCTCAAACTATTCAAAATCCTTAAACTGCATGCTGTTGAAGTGCTGCACTCAGTATGGCAGCAAATTTGGAAACCTCACCGTGGGTCACAGGATTGGAAAAAGCCAGTTTCCATTCAAATCCCAAAGAAAGGCAATACCAAAGAACGTTCAAACCGCCATACAGTTGTGCTCGTTTCACAAGCTAGCAAAATTATGCTCAAAATCCTTCAAGTTAAGCTTCAGCAGTATGTGAACTGAGAAGTTCCAGAGGTACAAGCTGGATTTAGCAAAGGCAGAGGAACCAGAGACCAAATTGCCAACATCCACTGGATCATAGAAAAAGTAAGACAATTCCAGAAAATTATATACTTCTGCTTCATTGATTACACTAAAGTCTTTGACTGTGGGGATCACAACAAACTGTGGATAATTATCAAAGAGATGGGAATACAAGGCCACCTTACTTGCCTCTTGAGAAATCTCTATGCAGGACAAGAAGCAACAGTTAGAACCAGCCATGGAACAGTGGATACATTCCAAATTGGGAAAGGAGTACATCAAGGTTGTATATTGGCACCACCCTGCTTATTTAACTTATACGCAGAGTACATCATGGGAAATGCTGAGCTGGATGAGTCGCAAGCTAGAATCAAGATTGCTGGGAGAAATAGCAACAACCTCAGATATGCAGATGACACCACTCTAATGGCAGAAAGTTAATAGGAACTAAAGAACCTCTTGAGGAGGGTGAAAGAGGAGAATAAAAAAGCTGGCTTAAACTTAACATTCAAAAAAACTAAGATCATGGCATCCAGTCCTATCACTTTGGCAAATAGATGGAGAAAAACTGGAAACAGTGGCAGATTTTATTTTCTTGGGCTCCAAAATCACTGCAGACAGTGACTGCAACCATGAAATTGAAAGACACTTGCCCCTAGGAAGAAAAGCTATGACCAATATAGACAGTGTACTAAATAAAAGGCAGAGACATCACTTTGGTGACAAAGATCCATATAGTCAATGCTCTGGTTGTTCCAGTAGCAATGTACAAATGGGAGAGTTGGATGATAAAGAAGGCTGAGTGCCAAAGAATTGATGCTTTTGAATTGTGGTGCTGGAGAAAACTCTGGAGAGTTCCTTGGACTGCAAGGAGATCAAACAAGTTAATCTGAAAGGAAATTAACACTGAGTACTTACTGGAAGGACTGATGCTGAAGCTGACGCTCCAATATTTTGGCCACATGATGCAAAGACCTGACTCATTGGAAAAGACTCTGATGTTGGGAAAAATTGAAGGCAAAAAGAGAAGAGAGTGAAAGAGGATATGATGGTTGGCTGGCATCACTGACTCATCAAAATGAGTTTGAGCAAATTTTGGGTGATAGTGAAGGACAGGGAAACCCGGTGTGCTGTGTTTCATGATATCACAGAGTCTGCCAGGACTTCACGACTGGAAAAGAGCAACAACAACAACTGCCCAGCTGGTGAAAGTTCTTGAAGTGCTTTGGGGAACAAATTCTTCCCACTCACTAGAGCCTGTTACATGATTAAGAGATAAACTTCTATGCTACTTAAGTCAATGCATTTGGGGGTATCTTTAATATAAGACAAGATTCTGCTGTGCTTAGTCATTCAGTCATGTCTAACTCTTTGTGATCCCATGGACTGTAGCCTGCTAAGTTCCTCTGTCCATGGGATTCTCCAGGCAAGAATCCTGGAGTGGATTGCCATGCCCTCCTCCAGGGGATCTTCCCAACCCTGGGATCGAACCCAGGTCTCCCACATTGCATTGGATTCTTTACCGTCTGAGCCTCCAGGAAAGCCCAAAACTACTGGAGTAGGTAGCCTACCCCTTCTCCAGGGGACCTTCCTGACCCAC
The DNA here is from genome assembly GCF_000754665.1 of Bison bison bison. Lineage (NCBI taxonomy): Eukaryota > Metazoa > Chordata > Mammalia > Artiodactyla > Bovidae > Bison > Bison bison. Next base: position 3,301,098 of record NW_011494805.1, on the reverse strand, counting down.
GAATCCAACTGCAGTCTTCTACATTGCAGGTGGATTCTCTACCAGCTGAGCTACCAGGGAAACCAAGACAGAATGTTAACTATAAGGAATTAGGAAACATGAAGGAAAAAAAGAAGAAAAATACCATGATGTGATTGATCTAAATGAGCAAGCCTGGAAGGTAAAAGGTAGAATTCAAACCTAAGAATGACTCCTTTTCCACAGATAATCTCTGATGTCGCTTCAAAGAGGGGTCTTGAGTAATTTTGTTCCCATATTTAAAGACAATGATTAGCTTAAACTTCCTGAATTACTTTTCTGATTCTGTCACACGTCTACTTACACATTATTAGTGGATAATATGACTAGATACATTAGGCCAGGATTCTCAAACTAGTATCTGCAGCGTTATTTTATTCCATCAGCACTTTCAAAAACACAAACCTAAATATCTTATTGGGATAAGGGACAATCACTATAGGTTGTACCACTGATAATAGCAATATTGGTGATTAAAAATAATGCTTAAGTATGTTAGTGCTCAGTCATGTCTGACCCTGTGATCCATGGACTGTAGCTCACCAGGCACGTCTGTACATGGGACTTTCATGGTAAGAATATTGGAGTGAATTACCATTCCCTTCTCCAGAAGATCTTCCGACCCAGGTATAGAACCCCAGTCTCCTTCATTGGAGGCAGATTCTTTACCCTCTGAGCTACAGGGAAGTCCTAAAAAAATAAAATAAAATAAAATAATAATGCTTAACAGAAAAGAATTCTTTAAATCTAAGAAATATATTTTAAAAGCAATATTTTAAACATAAACTTGTAAAATCAGTCATTCTCATCAGTTTATTTAGTCCAACATTATTAATATTTATTCTGCTTGAATCCAGTTTTTCAATTAGCTCTCTTAATCTTGCCTCATGATTCCAAGAAGTTTACAAGGTTATCATTAAGGCTTATATGATTTGCCCTGTGAATTTCATGCCTTGATCACTGGAAATTGGGAAATATATACTTCAAATGGGAGACACATTTTCCAGCAGATTTTTTTTTCTTCTTTTTTTCCACTGTGAAGATGTCAGCCTTGAGACAAGGAAAGGTTTCAACCCATCTGGAAAACATACAGAAATGGAACATGTGGATAACTCACATTGAATGTTGGGTGGAGGAAGTCCAGGTGTTCAGAGGGTCCAGAGGAAGGAAGTCTGAGGCTGCTGAGGACAAAACTGGTTTCTCCAGGATTAGACACCTGGCAAGTCAGACATTGCTAGTAAACTGTCCTTGCAGTTTTATAGATGTTTCCCCATCAAAGTCTATTCAAAATTTGAGTCATTTTAGATGCTTGATAGACCCAGATAATCACATAGATGTCTGGCTCACCTAGAGCCAGACATCCTGGAATGTGAAGTCAAGTGGGCCTTATAAAGCATCACTATGAACAAAGCTAGTGGAGGTGATGGAATTTCAGCTGAGCTATTCCAAATCCTGAAAGATGATGCTGTGAAAGTGCTGCACTCAATATGCCAGCAAATTTGGAAAACTCAGCAGTGGCCACAGGACTGGAAAAGGTCAGTTTTCATTCCAATCCCAAAGAAAGGCAATGCCAAAGAATGCTCAAACTACCGCACAATTGCACTCATCTCACACACTAGTAAAGTAATGCTCAACATTCTCCAAGCCAGGCTTTAAAGTATGTGAATCGTGAACTTCCAGATGTTCAAGCTGGTTTTAGAAAAGGCAGAGAAATCAGAGATCAAATTGCCAACATCCCCTGGATCATAGAAAAAGCAAGACAGTTCCAGAAAAACATCTATTTCTGCTTTATTGACTATGCCAAAACCTTTGACTGTGTGGATCACAATAGAAAGGAAAATTCTTCAAGAGACAGCAATACCAGACCACCTGACCTGCCTCTTGAGAAAACTGTATGAGGTCAGGAAGCAACAGTTAGAACTGGATATGGAACAATAGACTGGTTCCAAATAGGAAAAGGAGTATGTCAAGGGTGTATATTGTTACCCTGTTTATTTAGGGTGAATTTAACTCAGATGACCATTATATCTACTACTTTGGGCAGGAATCCCTCAGAAGAAATGGAGTAGCCATCATGGTCAACAAAAGAGTCTGAAATGCAGTACTTGGATGCAATCTCAAAAACAACAGAATGATCTCTGTTCGTTTCCAAGGCAAACCATTCAATATCACAGCAATCCAATTCTTTGCCCCAACCAGTAATGCTGAAGAAGCTCAAGTTGAACGGTTCTATGAAGACCTACAAAACCTTTGAGAACTAACACCCGAAAAAGATGTCCTTTTCATTATAGGGGATTGGACTGCAAAAGTAGGAAGTCAAGAAACACCTGGATTAACATGCAAATTTGGTCTTGGAATACGGATTGAAGCAGGGCAAAGACTAATAGAGTTTTGCAAAGAAAATGCACTGGTCATAACAAACACCCTCTTCCAACAACACAAGAGAAGACTCTATACATGGACATCACCAGATGGTCAACACCGAAATCAGATTGATTATATTCTTCGCAGCCAAAGATGGAGAAGCTCTATACAGTCAGCAAAAACAAGACCAGGAGCTGACTGTGGCTCAGATCATGAACTCCTTATTGCCAAATTCAGACTTAAATTGAAGAAAGTAGGGAAAACCACTAGACCATTCAGGTATGACCTAAATCAAATCCCTTATGATTATACAGTGGAAGTGAGAAATAGATTTAAGGGCCTAGATCTGATAGATAGAATGCCTGATGAACTATAGAAAGACGTTCGTGACATTGTACAGGAGACAGGGATCAAGACCGTCTCCATGGAAAAGACATGCAAAAAAGCAAAATGGCTGTCTGGGGAGGC
>NW_011494805.1:3258371-3298148 GCF_000754665.1 Bison bison bison | reverse complement strand
GATGCAAAGACATAGAGGAAAACAACAGAATGGGAAAGACTAGAGATCTCTTCAAGAAAATCAGAGATACCAAAGGAATATTTCATGCAAAGATGGGCTCGATAAAGGACAGAAATGGTATGGATCTAACAGAAGCAGAAGATATTAAGAAGAGATGGCAAGAATACATAGAAGAACTGTACAAAAAAGATCTTCATGACCCAGATAATCATGATGGTGTGATCACTGACCTAGAGCCAGACATCCTGGAATGTGAAGTCAAGTGGGCCTTAGAAGCATCACTACGAACAAAGCTAGTGAAGGTGATGGAATTCCAGTTGAGCTATTCCAAATCCTGAAAGATGATGCTGTGAAAGTGCTGCACTCAATATGCCAGCAAATTTGGAAAACTCAGCAGTGGCCACAGGACTGGAAAAGGTCCGCTTTCATTCCAATCCCAAAGAAAGGCAATGCCAAAGAATGCTCAAACTACGCACAATTGCACTCATCTCACACGCTAGTAACGTAATGCTCAAAATTCTCCAACCCAGGCTTCAGCAATATGTGAACGTGAACTTCCTGATGTTCAAGCTGGTTTTAGAAAAGGCAGAGGAAGCAGAGATCAAATTGCCAATATCCGCTGGATCATGGAAAAAGCAAGAGAGTTCCAGAAAAACATCTATTTCTGCTTTATTGACTGCCAAAGTCTTTGACTGTGTGGATCACAATAAACTGGAAAATTCTTCAAGAGATGGGAATACCAGACCACCTGATCTGCCTGACCTGCCTCTTGAGAAATTTGTATGCAGGTCAGGAAGCTACAGTTAGAACTGGACATGGAACAACAGACTGGTTCCAAATAGGAAAAGGAGTACATCAAGGCTGTATATTGTCACCCTGCTTTTTTAACTTATATGCAGAGTACATCACAAGAAATGCTGGACTGGAAGAAACACAAACTGGAATCAAGATTGCCGGGAGAAATATCAGTAACCTCAGATATGCAGATGACACTACCCTTATGGCAGAAAGTGAAGAAGAACTAAAAAGCGTCTTGATGAAAGTGAAAGAGGAGAGTCAAAAAGTTGCCTTAAAGCTCAACATTCAGAAAAGGAAGATCATGGCATCTGGTCTCATCACTTCATGGGAAATAGATGGGGAAACAGTGGAAACAGTGTCAGACTTTATTTTGGGGGGCTCCAAAATCACTGCAGATGGTGATTGCAGCCATGAAATTAAAAGACACTGACTACTTGAAGGGAAAGTTATGACCAACGTAGATAGCATATTCAGAGAAGGTGATGGCACCCCACTCCAATACTCTTGCCTGGAAAATCCCATGGGCAGAGGAGCCTGGTAGGCTGCAGTCCATGGGGTCGCTAATAGTCGGACATGACTGAATGACTTCAATTTCACTTTTCAGTTTCATGCATTGGAGAAGGAAATGGCAGCCAACTCCAGTATTCTTGCCTGGAGAATCCTAGGGTCTGCGGAGCCTGGTGGGCTGCCATCTATGGGGTCACACAGAGTTGGACACGAATGACGCAACTTAGCAGCAGCAGCAGCAGCAGATAGCATATTAAAAAGCAGAGATTATACTTTGCAAACAAAGGTTCGTCTAGTCAAGGCTATGGTTTTTCCACTGGTCATGTATGAATGTGAGAGTTGGACTGTGAAGAAAGCTGAGTGCCAAAGAATTGATGGTTTTGAACTGTGGTGGTGGAGAAGACTCTTGAGAGTCCCTTGGACTGCAAGGAGTTCCAACCAGTATATCATAAGGGAGACCAGTCCTGGGTGCTCATTGGAAGGACTGATGGTGACGCTGAAACTCCAATAGTTTGGCCACCTGATGGGAATGAGTTGATTCATTGGAAAAGACCCTGATGCTGTGAGGGACTGGGGGCAGGAGGAGAAGGGGACGACAGAGGATGAGATGGCTGGATGGCATCACCGACTCAATGGACATGAGTTTGGGTAAACTCTGGGAGTTGGTGATGGACAGGGAGGCCTGAAATGCTGTGATTCATGGGATTGCAGAGTCAGATGCGATTGAGCAACTGAACTGAACTGAGATGCTCTATGGTGAGTAAAGGGATGCAAAAATAAGAAACGGAATTTGCCAGGAAGCACTTAGCATATGTTTTAGGCTTTCCATAGTCCCAGTTATTTGTTTACTGCTGCTGCTAAGTCGCTTCAGTCATGTTCAACTCTGTGCAACCCCATAGACGGCAGCCCACCAGGCTCCCCTGTTCCTGGGATTCTCCAGGCAAGAACACTGGAGTGGGTTGCCATTTCCTTTTCCAATGCGTGAAAGTGAAAGTGAAAGTGAAGTTGCTCAGTCATGTCTGACCCTCAGCGACCCCATGGACTGCAGCCTACCAGGCTTCTCCGTCTATGGGGTTTTCCAGGCAAGAGTGCTGGAGTGGGTGCCATTGCCTTCTCCGAGTTATTTGTTTACCTTACAGTCATTGTTTTATCCATCTTAATTACTTTGACTCAGAAGCAGAACATTGCCATATTACAAGGAAATAATAATGGCAAAATTCTGATAATGGGGGGTCATATTTTTGTAGAAGCAGGATAGACAGTATCCACACATCTCAATCTTTAAGGATTCAGTTCAGTTCAGTCGCTCAAACATGTCTGACCCTTTGTGACCCGGTGGAGGGCAGCACATCAGGCCTCCCTGTCCATCACCAACTCCCAGAGCTTGCTCAAACCCAGGTCCATCAAGCTGGTGATGCCATGCAACCATCTCATCATCTGTTGTGCCCTTCTCCTCCTGCCTCAATGGTTAATATGAGGATTTTTTTTAGACTGGCAAATTTATGAACACATTCATATGTTCTAGAAATGTGCTTTTTCACAGTATAATCTTTCAACATGACACAAATCATGGGAACCATTAGAACCAAATTTATCTTTCGTTTCTCTGAAATAGGAAACCAAAAGTAGATAAATGTATGTTCAATAATTAATGTTTCACTATTTTAATTTATTTTTGGAAATGATTTAGATATTTAATAAATATCTATCATTTAATTTAATATTTCAAAACTAACATTTCAAGTTATCAAAGCGATTTTGGAAATTATTTTTAAGTACATATAAAATATATTTGTTACTAAAAAGTTTATCTACAAAGTCTTAGTACACTTACATCTATCTAAAACACTTGCTTCCAAATATTATAAACATAATTACCAATGAAAACTTCAAGAGACATTAGAAAACATGAGCTATCATTCTGTTAATTTTATTCCTTTCTTCTCTCTCTTTCTCTCTCTTTTTATTTTTTCCTGCTGAAAATTTTGCAAGAGATAACACGAATTTGATTACTAAACCCTGGTACAATAAAAGTTGTTTAATCTTCATTATATTTAATATTGATAAGGTTAAGGGCATGCTTGTTAATTAAGCCAACAAATTTAACGTTGCTTTTATTTAACAAAAATTATCCCAGATCATGTTGAGACAGGAAAGAAGGGGTTGCTGCACAATCATTAAAACAACGACACTACCCTTAAGAAGAACAGGATAACACAAAAACTGGTTAGAACTTATTAGACCCAAGGTGGTGGAAGATTGATTTCCAATGGACTTGAGCTTCCTTATACACTAATTGTAATATATTAGCATGCCACACGACACACCCCAGGCACCAGGGCAATTCTGACCATAAAAAGCCTATAGATGGGAGGTGGCCCAAATCCTGGGAATATCCTCCCTTTCCCCAAAATGGTTGGAATAATCTTCCCACTTGTTAGCCTATGAAATTAGTCAGCCCATAAATACAAACCATCCAGTATTTTCGGGCTGGCCTCAGCCTGTCAAGATGGACACATTATGTCTCTGGACATGGATTTTCCAGGGCTGCTCTCATTTTCAGAGACAACCCCGTATCCTGGCAGCCTCCAACCTTCCGAGCTGGCCCACAGCCTGTCTATGGAGTGTGTAGCTCTCTTAAAAAAACAAGACAAAACAAAACAAAGACTGCTTTCACTGTACTGTGGCTTTATCTTGAGTTCCCTCCTGAGAGAACTGTGGCCTCGCTTTGTGGCCCGCCCTAGGGACTCACTTAGGACCTAGGGCATGACCATCCTCCTAGACTCGCCTTTATTTTCCTGCAAGAAGGTGAGCTGGAAAAACATCTGGGTGAGTGTTTTCTCTTTTGCTGTTGTTGTTGTTATAGTTCTGAGTACTTTAGAATGCCCAGTTCTTAAAAACAGATGCCTTCAAATCAACTAAATGAGCTCTTTCACAAATTAATTTTGGCAATACACACACAGCTTACATGCATAAACACACACACAAACATGTAGACAGACATCTCATAGTAATATTTGTGGTGAAGATTTGTTTAAGATTTGTTAAGAATAGGCCAAATTAGAGGTTTGGGGTGGGGGAAAATTGAACTTTAAAGCCACACCTTTAACCCTGCAGAGATTTGTAACACAAAGGTGAGCGTTTCCAATTCTCCAAAGAATTAGTGTGTAGCTTTAGTTTTAGGCCCCTTTTATCTCTTTAATTTTCATTAGTCTTTTGCAATAAATGCTTCAGTGAATCTACTTTGGAAATCTGAAAACTTTTGGAGGCTTCTGCGTGCTAATGAAAATAGGTATCCCATTCTGTGTGTTTGATTTGGGAGCCCTTGTTTCCATGTGCACTTTTAAACTGATATTATCTATTTAGAATGTTCTTATAATGTTTTATAAGTTTGGTGGGTCCCTGGCCAAAATGGAATCTAATCCACATTTTTATCCGGCTATATCTAGCCATAAATGGGGTGCAACTCACATTTCTATTTGGCCATATCTTGAAGCCCCAACCTGATGGCTCCCAAGCCAAGCTCTCAGAATGCAAAACAAGCTTGAAAAGATTTTGCAATTTTTGTAAATGTCTATGGTTTCTGGGATCACAGTTCTTGGTATAAAATAAGGAAGTGTACTGAAAAGAGGTATGTTTAACTATTGGATGTAAAGAATCTTATTAGCAATTAGCCTTTATTTACACAAAACAAGACAAACAAACATGCACCTTAATATATCTGTAGTAACCAAGTGGTATTAATGAGTCCAAAAAAAAAAAAAACAAGGCCCCTTCTGCGTTACCAGCTTGGACTGGGGAAGGAAGCCAATAGGCTCCAAGCAATGGGGACTGCAAAGTGAGCCCAAAGAAAAGCAGAGAACTGCAGCGCCCGCCAGCCAGGAAAAGGTGCCAAACAGCTGAGGAATCACAGACTAAGCCATGAGCAGTTCCTAGTGTGGAACCTGGGAGCGGAATTAAGGGCTAGGCTTTTCAACCCAAAAACCTGGACACTGATTCGAAAGTCCAAGTTATCTGCTCTGGACAGAACCGTCTGCCAGCCCGAATGTAAGAAAACGCAGAGCTCAATCTGAGAGGCATCCTGCCTGCGTTCCTCATTGATCCCTTGTGCTATTGGAAGTTTGCTTTGGATCCCATCATTGCCACCAAATCTGTTAAAAAAAAAAAAAAAATCAACTAAGTGAATCTGAAGATGCAATTAGTCTATTAAGCAATTCATGACCTGGCAGTATCCCATTCTAGAAAGTGGAGAGATGTTCCAAAGAATTCTGCAAAACGGAAGATTCGCATAGAAGCAAGGTGTAGCAGGGGCACTTTTAGCAGAAGGAAAGAAGGAATTGTTTCCTTCCAGGTTACCTTCTGTGGGGAGAAAGGCAGCAGTCTATCATGTAGATTACCTCTTCTTCCTTGGGGGAAAGGAGCAGACCTCCCCGGCAGATTTGCCTCATTGGTGCTGACAAGGAAGCTCCACAGTAGCTGACTAAGGTTACATCCTGGGAAAGGGGAAGCTGCAATTAGCTCGGGCATTAAATCGAGGTTTGGTACCATGAGATTCAAAGGCAAGTGAAGTCACTCTGGGCCTGTGGTTTTTTTCTTTAACAACTTTTACAATATTGGCTCAGGTTTTTATCAATTATTGAGCTTCCTGATAATTTTGTTCAGAGGGATTTTGGTCACTTTAACTTCCTATAGGGCATCACATTAATTTGCTGGATCAATTATTTAAGATGATATGTTCAGGTGGATAGGAAGTCATGGGTACTTTATAAGTATCTTGTCAAATTACTTCTGTGCTTGGAAAATAGAGATAAGTCACATGAAAACTCAGGCTCCCGCTGTCTCAATTACTTTCTGAGTGTCTTACCAAATTACATCCCCTGTGTTACATCTTCCTCAATTTGAAAGAAGTTAAATTTGAGGTGATTCTCGTTTTGTTTTAGAACCAATGATACAAAACTTGCTGGCTTGCCTTTCTGCATGAACTGTAGGTCGTAAGCTATAGCAATTTCAAGCTGACCAAGGCTGAATTACAGATATCAGTAGTACTTTATCCTGACGATCCCTTGTCAAAACTTCGTGGGTGTGTAAACTGTGACACATGCTATCCAAGGAAAGTTTATATAGATAAATCACAGAAAAGAAATCTAGGATTTTGTTGCTGCTTCTATTTGTTTTTGTTTTAACAATGTCAAGTTTTATTGAGCAAATAACCATTTTTGATCTAGAGGCAGTTCCTGGTTTGCTATGATGCTCGTGTAAAACCCCAACAATGACACAGACCAAAGTTCTCTGATCCACCAACCATAATCAAGTGCGTTAGGTAATTCTTCATGATCATGTGGAATTATGCCTCCAGACTAGATTTGAAACTCTCCTGAAAACCAAAGTACTAGTGTGTTGATTTTACTACCTCTTCTCCAACAACTCACATTTGTGGTGAAAGAACTTTCATGCAAATTCCTTATGACCTCCTGAATGAAGTTTAAGTGCACCTGGTTTATTAATGATTCTGCTTGAAAAGTTAGAAGCAATAAGAAAGTAAATACAGTGTACTTTAGTGACACACTCCACACTCAGGGCCCTCAAAAGAAGGAAAGAAAGACTCTTTTCTGTAACACTTAGCCGCATGCCAAATTTCGATATCGGCTGGAAGGAGAGGAGGGCTCACACACTACACATGTAGTGCACGGACTCTTGGTTTTACAGTTTATCAGCAACTTGAAAGAAAAGAGATCGGAGCATGGGCAATAAGTGGATCTGGTCAAAAGGTGTATGGATCCTCTTTCAAAATGAACATAGATTGCTAGAAAGTTTTATTGGGAAAAAAAAATACCTTTGCAAAGTCAAGCAGGCAAGATGACATGCTCTGTGGCAATCAACAAAAATTCTTGCTTCATAAGCTGATTGGTTATGATAGAAGGAACAGGGGTTGCACAGATTTAACATAGGGTATCACACAGCAATCTGACTTTGTTACTACCACTGCTGGGTGTCCATTTGCTATATATATGCATTTTCTAGAAATGTGGAGACAGATGTTTTTAAACTCTAATATTAAAGAGATCATTGACTTTACTGGAAAATCCCATGGACGGAGGAGCCTGGTAGGCTGAAGTCCATAGGGTTGCTAAGAGCCGGACACGGCTGAGCAACTTCACTTTCACTCTTCACTTTCATGCATTGGAGAAGGAAATGGCAACCCACTCCAGTGTTCTTGCCTGGAGAATCCCAGGGACGGGGGAGCCTGGTCGGCTGCCATCTCAGGGGTCGCACAGAGTCAGACACAACTGAAGCGACTTAGCAGCAGCAGCAGCATTGACTTTACACCTTAATCAAAGATTTCCAGAAACTTTAAATGAGATGATTTTCACTCACTAGAAGAGAGATAAATGTCACTTAGAAAAGTTGTAGAAATAATGCAAGTTAGGTTATCTATTTGGGGGAGAGTTGAGAGTGAACAGCTATGATGTAAACAGCTAAATGAAGATATACAGGATTTTTGAATAGTCAAAATGCTAAAGTGTGTACTTATTCAAATGTACTTCAGTTTTACTCCTGAAAGACCCCAAAAGCAAAACTTGAACTTGCTATAGGCTGGTAACTATTTACCTAACGTTTACATTGTATGAAATACTATAAGTAATCTAGAGATGATTTAAAATATATAGGTGTATGTGTCGAGGTTACGTAAATACCATGCCATTTTATGGGTTTCCCTGCTGACTCAGATGGTAAAGAATCTGCCTGCAATACAGGAGACCGAAGTTCAATTCCTGGGTTGGGAAGATCTCCTGGAGAAGGGAATGACAACCCACTCCAGTATTCTTGCCTGGAGAATCCCATGGACGGAGGAGATTAGCAGACTACAGTCCACAGGGTTGCAAAGAGTCGGACATGACTACTTGACTAACACTTTCACTTTTTCACATGCCATTTTAAATAAGGTACTTGAGCATCTATGGATTTTAGTATCCCTGATCCTTGAAGTGTCCTGGAACCAATCTCCCACTGACATTGAGGCAAGACTGTATAACGTCTCTATTTTTAATAAGGGAAATATTAAAACAGTGCAAAGTGAAAATTCAGGCTTTTATTGAAAAATGTATTTGCATAGTCCTCTCTATTATTTTTAAATTATGAATGCTATTTTTAAGCCCTACACATTATCATCACATGTGGGACTTTTAAGGATGCCTAAGGTATTTTATTGTAACTACAACACAACTGGTTCCAAAGACAAACTGTTTAATTTGGTTCAGGGCAGATCACCAGTTAGAAAGAACCATTAAGAATCCTTGTTGTCGGGACTTCCCTGGTGGTCTGGTGGCTGAGACTGTGCTCCCACGCAGGGATCTGGGTTTGATCCTGAGCCAGTGCACTAGATCCCAGAAGCCCCGACTAAGAGCTCGCATTCTACGAGGAAAGATCCCACATGCTGCAACTGAGACCCAAAGTGGCCAAACAAACATTTAAAAGATAAAAGAGTTGCTGCTGTTAATGATGCTTTGTTCCAGGGTTGTTAGCTGTGAAGGGAAGCATCCTTCAATATAGATTTTTAGTTCAGGTCATCTATCCTTTGTTTTCTAGTTGTATAAATTGGCAATGGGATGTGAAAAAGGCCATTTACGGCAGAAACAAGTGTTTGTATCCAACAACACCTGACTTACAAACTGCAAGCTTTTGGCAGTTATTTGTTGCATGTTAATCATTTATAGGTTACTGTCCAGCGGGACACTCACTTGTGGGTTCAAAATGCAAAAATTAGTAACCAGTAGAAGGAAGACAAGCAAGTTATTACCTGTAGATTACTGGGGACAAGTGCTAACATTTGGAATAGCTTGATGCAGCTCTTTCATCAAGTCATCCTAAGATACCCATTCTGAAAAGATATCTTGCTACGTCTGAAAGTATAAACTATCGAAAGGTTTTGCCTATTTTCATTTGCATTTCACTTGTTAAGCACTCGGAGGTGAGGATCAGCCTTATTACAGAGGCGGTGATGAAGTGACACCGAGTGCGAACTCAGCACATATGAGACACATGAATATTCAGGACGTGTGTACGGAGCACCTGGGTGTGTAAGAAGGGCACCCACTTTTAAAAGCATATTGTCTGCACAATACACTCAGAGTCACTTTGAGCAGCTCATTCCTCAAATTCTCAGATTTCCTCCTTAAAGCCGTATTTTAAATTGGTAGCATATTTTCCTGCTAAATAATTGTATATGTTCTCTTTTCCATTAACAAACCTAAAAGTGTCTCAACTTTTATTGTAAACTGTTTAACATGTTAATCTTACCAAATAAGTCAATAAAATATAGAGACAAGAAATTATGGGAAAGATAGTTGAGCCATAATGATCCCTTACTTTCATTTCCATACCACAGACTAAATCTTTAATATTTTCTAAGACTTAAAATGGTACTCGGTATTATGAAGGTATATTCTATCTAGATATTCATAAATGATAGTTTTAGAGATTAAGTATTAATATTATGGAAGCTCACTCAATTACAAATAAACTTTACAAACATATTTCTTTTTTATTTTTCCTTCTTTTGCAAGTGTAAATGGATATTGTGAAGCTCTGCAAAGACCTCTTCCTAGACAAAGAGGTTATCAAGTGTTGGGTATGTTACTGAAAAGGCAAAACATTTAAGATGGAAATTCTTAAAAATAAATTTGAATTTAGACTGCTTGTTTATTGTTCTGAGATTTCTGTCTCTGAGTAAAAATAAAGTGAAAACCAAACACTAAATGATTTTTCCTTTTTTTTCTTAACAACAAAGGCTAATATGAAATGGACGGGGCACAGGAGGGGATTGCTTTGTCTACTCAGTCCGCCGAGAAGGAGATCATTGCGCTGGCCCCCTTGCGCACGCCACCTCCCTGGGCGCAGTGGAGCCTTCCTCTGTCACAAGTACACAGTCAGAGTGGCCAAGTCTGGTTTTGAGAGTCACTGAGCCACTGGGCGAGCAGAGTGGTTGGTGCTGTTGAGAGGCACCGAAGGCGCAAAGGGAAGGACAACGCCGGGTTTCCATAGCAGGCGTGAAGAGGTTGAGTTTCTGTGGTCTGTGGACACGCACGTCCCCTGGGCTGGAGTGACACAAAGGAATGTTTTAGAGACTAAAAACCACATGTTCACCTTAAAGAGGGCTTCCCCTGAATGTGGAAACCCTAGAGTTAAGAGTTGGGTGGCTTCACCCGTGGTGAAAACTAAAGCGGAAGAGTGGTGGAGACTAGAGTCAGCCCTGCTTAAGGGGAGGTGGTGCAGGGGACGTCCCAGGGCGAATCGTGAAGAATCAGCAAAGTCTCTCTTCAGATGCCAGCATTTGGATCCCTTAACAGGATAAATAATAAAGGTCACTGTTTTTCACATTAATGAAATTACCCGAGAGGAAACACACTTCCCACGGTTGACATGCTGTTTTGTTGCTTCAGTCGTGCCAGACTCTTTGAGACCCCATGGGTGGTAGCCCGCCAGGCTCCTCTGTCCGTGGGATTCTCTAGGCAAGGATATTGGAGTGGGTAGCCTTTCCCTTCTCCAGGGGATCTTCCTGACCCAGGGATCAAACCCAGGTCTCCTGCATTGCTGGCAGATACTTTACAGTCTGAGCTACCAGGGAAGTCTAGGAGGGATTATAGTCAAAAGGACAAAATGAAAAAAATCTGAGGATAGATCCTGGGTACAGCCTTGCTTGCAACATTGAGGAGGATGATGAAGAACTAGCAAAAGGAGCTCAGAAAGGAGTGGTTAGTCAGGTAGAAACAATTCAAGGGAGAGAAGGATGACCCAGAAGCCTAGAAGAGAGAACGTTTAAGAAAGGAGTATGAGTTAGGGGAAATGCGATTAGCTGTCGAGTAAATTAAGGCTGAGAATCACTGCTTGTTGATGTGGATGTTATCAATGACCTTCAACAAAGTATTATCAGGGGAAAGGTGGGGAGATAACCTGACAAGACTTTGTTTTTGAGATAATTAAAGGATGAGGAGACAAGAGACTAGAAACAACATCCTAAAATACTTTTACTATCAAAAGTTAAAATTGATATTTATAGCCAGGCAAGAAAAATGGAAACATAAGCATTTTTCTCTGCCTTGGGTCGCCTCACTTCCCACCTACTGAGCATCCTATATGTACATTCAGTTCAGTTCAGTCGCTGTCTGCGACCCCATGGACTGCAGCATGCCAGGCTTCCCAGTCCATCATCAACTCCTGGAGTTTATTCAAGCTGCACTATGCAGCTGAGTATCTGCATTATGCATCAGCTAAAACTCCTCCATCAGAAGGAATATCGGCTTGACCACAAAGAGCAACATTCTCCTAGTATCAGTATGACAACTTTTTAAAAGATAATATTCCTTCTTGATCTTATAAGAGACCGCAATGATGCTTGCTGTTGCTGCTATGTTGCTTCAGTCGTGTCCAACTCTGTGCGACCCCATAGATGGCAGCCCATCAGGCTCTTCCATCCATAGGATTTTCCAGGCAAGAACACTGGAGTGGGTTGCCATTGCTTTCTCCGCAATGATGCTTAGATCTGAATTAAACTGTCAATAATATGACATTTAATGTATTGTCTTCTGTGTCAAAAAAACTTATGTAACTATGCCCAGGAGACCTGTGTTTGATCCCTTTTTGGGAAGATCCCCTGGACAAAGGAATGGCAACCCACTCCAGTATTCTGGCCTGGAGAATCCCATGGACAGAGGAGCCTGGTGGGCTACAGTCCACAGGATGTCAAGAGTCAGACAGGACTGAGCAAATAACACTTTCACTTTCACTGACTTCAAAAGCACAGAACAGTTCTCAGAACTTTCTGAGGTGCTCTTCTTGGGGGTAATAATTTTCAAATTTGGCTCAAACAAAAATTTCTACGATTGATTAATTTTTCATTGACATGGCATAATAATGAATGAGGAGAAAGTCAGAGGGTGGTATGGACACATTAAAAGTACTTTGAGATGGTAAATGATATAGTATATTTCAACCCTGTTGAGAGTGATCAAATAGAGAGATACGGGAATTCTTAGACTGAAATCGAGCATGGAAAATTGTTCCACATGCCAATAATGGCAATGGACACAGACCAGGTGTCCTACAATTTGATTCAATTCTGACACTGTATACCTTGAGATAGAGTCAGATTCCGCAGGTTCAGCGTTCAGGCCTGCAAGGCAGCCCACCCTCCTTCAGACCCCAGAAGCCAGTACAGCTCGTTGCCTGGGCTTCTGAGCAACGGGGTACACACTGCATGTTCCAGGACCTCTTCCCCGGGTTCAATTTAATCAGCTAGAGGACTCAGAGAACTGAGAGAAACATTTCACTTACTCAGCAGTGGCCACAGGACTGGAAAAGCTCACTTTTCATTCCAATCCCAAAGAACGGCAATGCCAAAGAATGCTCAAACTACTGCACAGTTGCACTCATCTCACACACTAGTAAAGTAATGCTCAAAATTCTCCAAAGCAGGCTTCAACAGTACGTGAACCGTGAAATTCCAGATGTTCAAGCTGGTTTTAGAAAAGGCAGAGGAAACAGAGATCAAATTGCAAACATCCACTGGATCATGGAAAAAGCAAGAGAGTTCCAGAAAAACATCTATTTCTGCTTTATTGACTGTGCCAAAGCCTTTGACTGTGTGGATCACAATAAACTGTGGAGAATTCTGAAAGAGATGGGAATACCAGACCACCTGATCTGCCCCTGAGAAATCTGTATGCAGGTCAGGAAGCAACAGTTAGAACTGGACATGGATCAACAGACTGGTCCCAAATCAGGAAAGAAGTATGTCAAGGCTGTATATTGTCACCCTGCTTATTTAACTTATATGCAGAGTACATCATGAGAAATGCTGGGCTGGAAAAAATGCAAGCTGGAATCAAGATTGCCAGGAGAAATATCAATAACCTCAGATATGCAGATGACACCACCCTTATAGCAGAAAGCAAAGGACAACTGAAGAACCTCTTGTTGAAAGTGAAAGTGGAGAGTGAAAAAGTTGGCTTAAAGCTCAACATTCAGAAAACTAAGATTATGGCATCCAGTCCCATCACTTCATGGCAAATAGATGAGGAAACAATGGAAGCAGTAAGAGATGTTATATTTTCGGGTTCCAAAATCACTGCAGATGGTGACTGCAGCCACGAAATTAAAAGACACTTACTCTGGAAGAAGAGCTATGACCAACCTAGAGAGCATATTAAAAAGCAGAGACATTACTCTGCCAACAAAGCTCCGTCTAGTCAAAGCTATGATTTTTCCAGCAGTCATATATGGATGTGAGAGTTGGATTCTAAGGAAAGCTGAACGTCAAAGAATTGATGCTTTTGAACTGTGGTGCTGGAGAAGACTCTTGAGAGTCCCTTGGACTTCATGGAGATCCAACCAGTGCATCCTAAAGGAGATCAGTCCTGGGTGTTCATTGGAAGGACTGATGCTGAAGTGGAAACTCCAGTGCTTGACCACCTGAAGCGAAGAATGGACTCATTGGAAAAGACCCTGATGCTGGGAGAGATTGAAGGCAGGAGGAGAAGGGGACGACAGAGGATGAGATGGTTGGATGGCATCACCGACATGATGGACATGAGTTTGAGTAGGCTGTGGGAGCTGGTGATGGATAGGGAGGCCCTGGGGTGCTGCACTCCATGGGGTCATGAAGGGTTGGGCATGACTGAGTGACTGAACTGAACTGAACTTACCAATTTACTGTAAAAAGACACAGATGAACATCCAGATAGAACAGATGCACAGGACAAGGTACTGGGAAAGAGCACAGATATTTCATGCTGTCTCCTAGCTCACCACTCTCTAAATCTCTAGGTTTTCAACCCAGAAGCTCTCTGAACCCTGTTCTCTTGGGTCTTTATGGAGGCTTTATTGCATAGTCATAACTGATGATTAAACTGATGGTCACTGGCAATTGATTCAACCTTCAGGCCCTCCCCCTCCCTTGATGTAGGGTAAATATACTACTGAGATTTCCAACCCCCTAATCACATGGGTGATTCTCCTGGCAACGAGCCTCATCCTTTTGTGGGGTTCAAAAGGCACCTCATTATTATAGCAAGAGACACTTCTGCCACTGTCAACACTGAGAAAACTCCAAACGTTATTGAGCTGTCCATAAGGTGTCCTAAATAACAACCAAATAGATATGAAAAATACATTTCATCCAACTGAATGACCAAATCCATATTTTTTTTCTTGTAAATCACACTACCACAAGAAGGAATAATTAAAGGTCCAGGAGAGAAGCTAATTTTAGGAATAATGCTGAGTTAGACAAGAGAGGATTGGCCAATATCTTGATGAAGGAATGGGCATTCTAAAGGATGATGTGCAGTTTATTCATTGTAATGGACAAGGAAGCAGGGCGCATATGTACCGATGCAAGTACAGATTATCTTGGTCTTGTAAAATACCAGTGGTTTTAGTTTTAGCCACTTCTAGTTGCTATTTTATTATCTGCACCTGAAATCATCTTAGCATACTCCCTAAAGTCATGAATTATTTCACAGCTACCTTTGTATTTCCAAAATCTTGTTCAAAGATGATCATTTAGTTGGTTCTCAATCAATATATGATGAATGAATGCCTGCAGTAAATGATGCTACTGTAAATGGAAATTTAATGTATTTAAATGGAGCTTTCTTTAAAAAGAAAAAAAAAATAAAGAAAGAGAGAGAGAGAATTCTAGCCCCGCACAGGCAAAGTTTTCATAAACCAAAGAAAATAAAGCAATCAAATGTGGATATTTTACATGCAGACCAACAGATATGCCTGCCTTCACTTGAGAGTATGATGACATCGATGCTGCTGCTGCTGGCACTTCCGAGTCTCCTGCAGTGCAGGTGGATTCCCTACCACTGAGCTGCTGGGGAAGCACCCTAAAATAAATTTAAAAAGGAGTGTTGGTGAAAATGATGATGAGGGTACATTGATCCTATCGGTTAAATCTACTTTTTCTTGATTAAAGCACTCTGCTAGAAGGTTTAGATTCAACACATTATTCTACATTGCATTAATGTCATTATTCTGACATAATAATCTTATCTTCAATCTGGGCTCAGTTGGTAAAGAATCTACCTGCAATGCAGGAGACTGGGGTTCAATCCCTGGTTTGGGAAAATCCCTTGGAGAAGGAAATGGCCACCCACTCCAGCACTCTTGCCTGGAGAATTCCATGGACAGAGGAGGAGCCTGGCAGGCTACCGTCCATGGGATGGCAAAGAGTCAGACACGATTGTTGACTAACTTTCACTTTTCAACATACAAATTAGAATTTTAACAGAAGAAAAAGTAAGACCATTAATTTCCCCAGAATCTCACAGTTATGATCGCAACAGCAGTGAAGGTTGTTCTCTTCCTTTTCCCTTAAAATCATTTTGTATAATCATTATTTAACTACTACAGTTTGGTTATTTATTTTTCTAACTGGAGTTTAATTGAACTAGCTTTAACAAAATATTTCTAAATATAAATTTAAGGGTAATTTTCTTTAATTACAGATTTTCATCTTGCTATGAAGCTAAATAGTTTTGGTTTTTATTTTTTTCAGAGTTGGAACCATTTTAAAACAATTAACTCATAATTGAATTTATTTTATTTATCACTAAAAAATAATCTGCATTTTTCTTCTTTTGGTTGTATAGATTTGCTTTTAAAAGCAAGAATGATCAATTATTTTCTTTCTGACTATTAGAATAAAATTCCATCACAGAAAATAGGTATTATAGAATAAGAAAGAGAAGGAGAAACTCAGAATCAGTTCAGCTCAGTCGTGTCCTACTCTTCGCAACCCCATGGACTGCGGTCCCTGTCCATCACCAACTCCAGGAGTTTACTCAAACTCATCTCTGTCGAGTCAATGATGCCATCCAACCATCTCATGCTCTGTCGTCCCCTTCTCCTCCTGCCTTCAATCCTTCCCAGCACCAAGGTCTTTTCCAGTGAGTCAGCTCTTTCCATCAGGTGGCCAAAGTATTGGAGTTTCAGCTTCAGCATCAGTCCGTCCAATGAACACCCAGGACTGGTCTCCCTTATGATATACTGGTTGGATCTCCTTGCAGTCTAAGGGACTCTCAAGAGTCTTCTCTAACACCACAGTTCAAAAGCATAAATTCCTTGGTGCTCAGCTTTCCTTATGGTCCCGTTCTCACATCCATACATTACTACTGGAAAAACCATAGCTTTGACTAGAGGACTTTTGTTGGCAAATAATGTCTCTGCTTTTTAATAGGCTGTCTAGGTTGGTCATTGCTTTACTTCCAAGGAGGAAGAATCTTTCATTTTCATGGCCACAGTCACCATCTGCAGTGATTTGGGGGCCCCAAAATATAAAGTCTCTCACTATTTCCACTGTTTCCCCATCTATTTGCCATGAAGTGATGAGACTGGATGCCATGATCTTCACTTTCTGAATGTTGAGTTTTAAGCCAACTTTTTCACTCTCCTCTTTCACTTTCATCAAGAGGCTCTTTAGTTGTCCCTCACTTTCTGCCATAAGGGTGGTGTTATCTGCATATCTGAGATTATTGATATTTCTCCTGGCAATCTTGATTCCAGCTTTTGCTTCATCCAGCCTGGCATTTTGCATGATGTACTCTGCATATAAGTTAAATAAGCAAGGTGACAATATATCGCTTTGATGTACTCCTTTCCCAATTTGGAACCCGTCTGTTATTCCATGTCTAGTTCTAACTGTTGCTTCCTGACCTGTACAAATTTCTCAAGAGGCAGGTCAGGTGGTCTGGTATTCCCATCTCTTTCAGAATTTTCAACAGTCTGTTGTGATCCACACAGTCAAAGGCTTTGGCGTAGTCAATAAAGCAGAAGTAGATATTTTTCTGGAGCTCTCTGGCTTTTTCAATGATCCAATAGATGTTGGTAATTTGATCTCTGGTTCCTCTGCCTTTTCTAAATCCTACTGGAACATCTGGAAGTTCATGGTTCACATACTGTTAAAGCCTGAATACATACTGTTGAAACTCAGCATAGTCAAGGTCACACTCTCTTTGTCTGTGATGCTAATTTTGTCAAACTCTGCTTTGTGTACGCGTGCATGCCTCTGTGTATTTAGGACCACAGTGAATAAAACTGAGGTGTTTTATTGAAGGAACTCAGTCTAAAAGTCACTTTATTGTTTGTTTACATTTGACTTCAAGTTACATCTTAGCTGTTTGGACAAACACTGCAGTGCTGTGTTATTTTTTTCAATGTTAATTGGACTTCCTCCTTGGATGTAAAGCAACCTACACATACTGTCAGATGGTAGAACAAACAACTATGTGAGAGTGGTCAGGTTAGACCCCTGACTAAAGTCTGGCATTTCATACTGTACAGACTATTACCTGATTCCTACCAGGTTCCCATACCTCTCACTAGTGTGAAGACTGGCACTAATTGTCACTGACATTGACAGAATGTGGGGACTCTTCAGTTGAAGTGAGTGGGCATGACATCCAGAACTCCCCTTCCAAATTAGAGAGGCTTCACAGAAAGAAGGAGTTGCAGCCATGTCTTGGAGTTACAGTTAAAAAAAAAAATCAGCAACTCTTCGGTGTGTAGAGAACTTCTTACTTGATATCATCAGTGTCATATCCTGGTTTAAGTAAATAAAAACAAAACAACTATATCACTAAATCACAGTAGCAAATATACATAATCTCTCCTTATTAATTCTAGGCTATAAAGGACTTTAATCAGCTTCAAATAAAATACATTTCACTCAAGAGTTCTCATGATATTTATGCTAACTGGAATACATCTCCTACCTCAATCCCTGATTTTGCTTCTATTACATGAGATATATTCTATTGTGTATGCATTTTTCTGATTGCAGCTTGGGACAGACAGTATATAACATTCAAGGAGCTTTGAATGCAACTTTGTATTAAAAAATAACAATAACAGAAAACTTTCCAGAAGCATTCACAGCCTATACAATTTCATTTTGACTACTCACATACTGACATTCAATGCCCATTCAGTTCAGTTCAGTCGTTCAGTCACGTGAGACTCTCTGAGACCCCACGGACTGCAGCACGCCAGGCTTCCCTGTCCATCACCAACTCCCGGAGTTTACTCAAACTCATGTCCATCTAGTCAGTGATGCCATCCAACCATCTCATCCTCTGTCATCCCCTTCTCCTCCCACTTTCAATCTTTCCCAGCATCAAAGTCTTTTCCAATGAGTCTGTTATTCATATTAGGTGGCCAAAGTATTGGAGTTTAAGCTTCAGCATCAGTCCTTCCTATGAATATTCAGGACTGGTCTCCTTTAGGATGGATTGGTTGGATCTCCTTTCAGTCCAAGGGACTCTCAAGAGTCTTCTCCAACACCACAGTTCAAAAGCAGTAATTCTTCAGCACTCAGCTTTCTTTACAGTCCAACTCTCACATCCATACATGCCTATTACTTTCTGATAAAAAATGAACATTCTGGTCCAGTTTTTTACTTTCGATTAAACTTGAAAATATTTTTATTAAAATTGCATTCACTAGTGTTTCTGAGAGTTATTCCAACCAAACAAGGCCATGAAAGAGTAGTCACCAGAAATATATTTTAATTCATGATTGTAAAAAAGAAATATTCATAACAGCACAAATAAACAACCGTATTACCTGTGTATGCTTATAACTTAGTACATGAAATTTTTGAGAAATTCTAAATGCCTGTTATCTCTGTGTTAACTGCCTTTCTTCTTGCTTTCTCATCATCTTTCCTTGAAAATACGGACTTGGATCTCATGTTTTCCTAATCACAAAGTGATATTTCTGCTTTTTAATATGCTGTCTAGGTTGGTCATAGCTTTTCTTCCAAGGAGCAAGCGTCTTTTAATTTCATGGCTGCCACTTACTCTTTCTTTATACAGACCTTCTTTCTTGCCTGTCTACAGTTGAGAAGTTTTGGCCAATTCCTTGTTTTCCTTCAAGCTTTTATAATGTAGCAGTATTGTGTATTTCTTCCATTAGCCAATGGAATCATGGACCTTGTGTTCTCTTTTTTATTTTTTCTGTTCAATATTATATATAAAAGGTTAAATCAGGGTATTGCACTAGATTACAGTTGATACATTTTAAAAATAACATATTTTACTTGTTCATTATATGGTTGATTGCCATTTACAGGTTTGGTGTTATTACAAATAATGTAGCTGTAACATTTTAGTCCATGTCTCCTGCTATATATGCTTATTGTGTTCATTTACATTTGGCAAATATTTATAACAAAATTGTTACATCATAGGATGTGTGACACTTGCTAATTTGAATATATCACAATTTAGTAGATAACAACAATAGAAAACTAGTTTTCTAAAGTAGTTAAGTCATTTTACGCACTCTCCAATATTGTATAAGGATTCTCATCCACATCTTTACCAACAACTGATATAGTTGGTGATTTCTATTTTTTTCCAGCTCTTCTTGTGGACAGGAGAGGTATTTCCCTATAGGATTCTTGTTTTCTTCTAATGATGTTAACCTAACCAAGATTTCATTATGTTTATTGCCCATTTTTATTCGCAAAGTCTATCATTGTCCAGTTAATCTAGATGAGTTCTTCATTATCCTAGAGAGAAAAAAAATATTGATTCAAAATATTACTCTTATTCATCCACTCTGTAATTTGACTTTTAACTATCTTATTGGTTATTTTGATGGAAAACTATCTCCTAAATTTATCTATACTTATCTTATTGTTTATTCTCTCTGTATTTTCAAGAGACTACCAACACTTTGGATTTTGTGTGCATCATTATTTTTAAAATTTTTTGTTTTTTAATAGAGGTATCATATAGCTTAATTTTTCCAGAATAGACTGGCTTACTGGTTGCTCTGGTATGGTTATTAAAATAATCCACTTTCCACTACATTTATATTAAGGATAGATTTAGATTTTACCAGGCTTATGGTTTTGCCATGGAGAAGGAAATGGCAACCCACTCCAGTGTTCTTGCCTGGAGAATCCCAAGGATGGGGGAGCCCGGTGGGCTGCGGTCTATGGGGTCGCACAGAGTCGGACACGACTGACGTGACTTAGCAGTAGCAGCATGGTTTTGCCAAGGATGTACAATTAAGCAAAAGAATGGCTAGGGAGTTAAAGGTGTAAGCAAAGGAGTAGTTATGAGAATTAACATTGAAATTCAGCTGGGTGAAGTAGGGAGAACGTGGCAGTCAGAAAGGGGACAAGGAGGAGCTGCAGCTACTGGGTGATTGTGTGGTCTGCATGGTGACCGGCAGTGACAGGCTGAAACAGAATGGTGAAGAGGAGTACAAGGAATTAAATACCAGGATTTTGGAAAGACTTTAATTGTATATTGAAGTTGTAGATAATCAAGATGACAGTTAATTTTGGTTGTACAGATTCTCTAATCTTTAAAATAAACCTGGAGAAATCACTCAGTGAAACTCACAACATTTATTTACCATATGTGAGGCGCAAGGACACGTTCGCATCCTCAACTCTCACATAAAACGGTATTAAGAAATAAGTATTCGTTGTCCCTTTAAGAAATCATAGAGAAATACGCCCTCATCTAAATAGTCAGCCTGTATCTTCCTTCTAGTGTTCAAAGCCTCTTCCCTGCGACTTCCTGTTCAGGCTCCATATTTTCGGTACCCACGGGTTGCGTAAGATTGGGCTGCTGACTGGTGACATAGCTTTTACGTCCCCTTGTAAGCAGGTAATTTGAATCCTTTGACAGAAGCTATTTCTCTTGACCTTGTTATAGAATTTCCTGTACCTGTGAAATTTTCCTCCAGAGCTTTCTTTCTCATTCCCTTTTTGTTTCAGCCAAGTGGTCGACCTGAGCAAAGCTGTCATGACGCCGTCAAAGGTTGTGCCCAAGGTCCCGGGTGAGCCCTGATGCCTTTATAAATATGCTCCACTATATTCCCAGGCCCAGAGTGCTGAATTCATCTTTTTCTGCTGAAATGAGTGATGCCTCTGGTGTTTTATTTACTTACCTTTGCTGTTCTGAAAGTCATTTCAGAGGACTCAGTGGCATTTCTAAGTTAATACAATTATTAAATCTATCCTCCTTTTTTCCACATGAGGGCTAGTAATTTTTACTATATTTAAGTGCCTTCTTTGTCTTTTCCTTGTCTACTGAGCCAGATGTTTGTTTTCTAGCATATTCCTCTACATTTTGCCTTGAGTTTTCTGTAGTTTGAAATATGGCATTCAGAAGTATCAGTTCTTCCAGATTCTTCCATAGGTCAATGACATGACACACGCCTCATGATGCTTATGTCAAGGTGCTTAATGAGACCACTTTACCAGGAAGACGTCTCCCATCAGATTACCACCCAATCCAGACTTGCATGCAACCTGTCATTGTCTTGCTTTGCTCCCTTTAATACATCTTACCTTGGTGCCTGTTTCCTTAAGACCGTGAATTTCACGTGTTTCTCAGACATTTCCTTCAAGACACCCAGAACACGTGTCTGACTCTGGGGTGCACTGTACTTTCCCTACACATCAGATTTTTCTAAGGACCACACTTGCTTAAGGCATGGACTTGATTCCCCATTCTCTGGAAGTGGACATTTGCCTATGTAAAAACAACTCAGTTCAATTGCATACAAAGCGACTAATCACTGCTAGTTATTCAGGTCTCCAATTTTTTTTTTTTTTTTCAATTTCCCAAGTTTTTCTGCCACTTGAATCTGATCTTTACAGTTTTGTGGAATCTGGGAGAAAATACCACTCTTATCCAATTGAGAATTAAAATAGCTTAAAAATACAGTTAAAGTGTCCATAAATGAATGGAAAAGCAAATTATCAACGTATTGCTGGATAAGCTTAGTTAAGTAACATAGCTTAGTGCAGTAGACACTGATAGATGCTGATTTCCTGTCTCAGATAGAGACCTGTGACCTGCCCATCTAACGTTCAGGTCTGCAGAGCAGGTGTTATTGCTGGTTTTTTGTTTTTTTTTTTTAATCCCTATTGGCTTGGTTGTTAAGAAAAGGAGCATAGATCAATTTCCCAAATGTTTGTACTCCTTCCGCCAAATACTAGCTTCATTCAGTTAAGAAATGCTGATTATTGCCTGTCACCTAACCTCCAGATTAATCATTCAACCTCCATGAGGAGGACCAGGGAGTGAGGCACACAGTTTACAGAAAATCCTTTCCGACCCAGACCCTGATAGATGGAATTCTCCTTTCACACTAAAGAGCATCATTTAGTTATTTCTTTGAAAATCTACTGATCTTAAATTTTCTTATTATTTGATTGAAAATAATTGCTTTATTTCAAACTTAAAAAAATGTTATTTTTAACTTCTGGAGACCTCTTTCAAAATTACCTATTTCTACCTAGCCAAATGACATATGTAAAATTATCAAAAGTAAAAATCATTCCCTGATACCTGCTAATAACTATTTCATATTCAAATATTTTAAATTGTCCAAAATATGCCTTTTATAGCTGTTTTGCCCACATCAGATCACACCTGGAATCATTGAATGCATCCAGCTGTGGACTTTTCAGTTCAGATCAGTCGCTCAGTTGTGTCCGACTCTGTGACCCCATGAATCGCAACATGCCAGGCCTCCCTGGTCCATCACCAACTCTTGGAGTTCACTCAGACTCACGTCCATCGAGTCAGTGATGCCATCCAGTCATCTCATCCTCTGTTGTCCCTTTCTCCTCCTGCCCCCAATCCCTCCCAGCATCAGGGTCTTTTCCAATGAGTTGACTCTTCCCATCAGGTGGCCAAAGTATTGGAGTTTCAGCCTCAGCATCAGTCCTTCCAATGAACACCCAGGACTGGTCTCCTTTAGGATCAACTGGTTGGATCTCCTTGCAGTCCAAGGGACTCTCAAGAGTCTTCTCCAACACCACAGTTCAAAAGCATCAATTCTTCAGTGCTCAGCCTTCTTCATAGTCCAAGTTATATTTTCATGCCACTGACTTGTGAACACATTGTTAATACATTCTTTTTTTTTTTTCTGATTGCCTCCTGGGGTACTGTTTGATTTATTTTTTGTCCCACCCTTATTTCTTATATATTTGTATATTGTGAAGACTCGATAAATTTGTTAGAATATATCACTATGTCATTTATGATTTTTCATTTCAGCAGACATATAAAATCTGATAATCACACTGGCAGAGGAGCGAAGATTGACCACAGATTATATGCCTGTCTCCTCCATTGTGTTTATATATATTTTTTAACTTGAAAGACTATCTTTTAGTCTTGAAAGTTTTTTTTTTTTTTGGTATAAAGTTCTCATCAGGTTGCTATTTTTCTTCTCCTTTGAATAAATAATTCAACTCTCTTTTGTCTTTTCACTATTTACTATCAGTCTGGTTTCCCTGCTCTGTGGGTAAGGTCTCTCCCCTCAAGCTTTCAGGATCATCTCTGTTTCTGGTATTCTACACTTCCACTGTGATATCCAGGAAAAGAAAGTTCTTTTTATTATGCCTGATGTTTGTTCTGCTGCCTGAATTGTCTTTTCATCCATTCTAAAAAAATCTCAGCTATTGTCTCTATGCACATTTTATCCTCCAGTCTCCATTGTCTCTCTCTGTAATCCTCTAAAGATAAGCTCATGTTTCTGTGCAGCATATGTCTTTCTTCTTTTAAAAAAATTTTACCTTTTTTTCACAAATTTGACTAACTGTGCTTCCTGTCTTCTTATCAGCTCTGAAATTCTCAGATCCTCTCTTTAGGTGGGATTAGTTTTCAGAGTTTCTAACCCAATTGCATCATTTTATATCAGGTTTGGTTTCTTTCTGAGTTGCTTGATAAAATTTTATATGAACATTGGTATAAACGTATGCAATATGTAGAGAAAAAAGTACATATATTGGATAAAGTTCAGTGAATACAGTGAAACACAGCATAGACGTGCTCATGTGACAATGACCCTGGCCGAAAACAGAACCTTACCATCAGCACAGAGACCCAGTGCTCATGTGACAATGACCCTGGCCAAAAAACAGAACCTTACCATCAGCACAGAGAGCCAGCCCTTCCCTACCCGTTATTCCTAATTGCCACATCTCCCTTTTCCCCATAGGTAAATACCGATGTATATTGTCATACATCAATTTTCTGTTTTTGGAATTTCCATTCATGGATTCATATATGTTTTTTTGTGTGTTGATTATTTACTCAAAGTTATGTCTGTGGAACTATTCAAGCTACTTCTACAAGCTTAATAACACTGATAAATCTCATAAATACAACTCTGAGTAATGGTCCAGGCACAAAAAATCATACAACCTCTGATGCCATGTGCTATATGTCCTTTGCAGAACATCCCAGAGGTTGCTTATCTATTTTACTATAAACGGACAATTGGATTCTGCCAGACTGTTATATACAATGCTGCTGTAATCATTTTGGCATATGTCTTTGCTCCATATATATACTTAATTCTGTTGGGTACACACTCAAGAGTGAGATTGCTTGGTTATTAAGTATTCAATCTATGGCATAATGCCAAGCAGTTTGCTAGAAAGGTTATGAGTGGCTGTATCATTTTTCACTCACATTATCAGTGTATGATAGCTTCAGCTGTTCCACAGTCTCACTGTGATTGGTATTACCAGTCTTTAATCTTTGTTATTTTGGTGGATGGTGATTGCCATAATACTGCAATTTTAATTCCTTTGGTAACAAGCATGGTAGAGTACATTTCACGTTCGGTATTTTGATTACAGGTATCCCCAGTCTTCAAAGGTTTGATTTAAATTAACACTTTGTTTTTTAAGAAAGACTAACATTAGTCTTTCCTTTAATAAATGATATCCAAAGAGGCTTCTTGCTTTTAGGAAAAATGTGGTGAAAAGTACAAGTAGCTTTCAGCATTTGTTTTGCACAGAGTGGTTACAGGAGCGGCACTCGCTGGATCTGCGAGATGGGTCCCACCAACCACGTTCTTTGGAACTACACTCAACATCCAGCCTCCATGGCTTTGAAATGTGTCTGTGAGCATCTATGCTTTATCTTGATTGACGTTGCGCACCTGTTAACAGGATGGGTCCTAAGGTAACTGCTTCTTTGCTTGGCATCATTTTGATTTATAAAGGCTTCATAGAAATGCTCACTTTCAGGTGGAAGGGGAAGCCTGTATCGTTTTAGTGAAGTATGCATTCAAAACTCTTGTCCGTGTAAAAAGAACTCAGTTGTCTGTATTTCTCAATCAACTGCTTATCTTGTAACTCATTATTTTAGTGTGCATGTTAACCAGAAATTTATCTACATAATTTTAGTCTTATTTCATTTTGATTTTTTAATCTTAGTTCACAGAACTCATGCATTCCAGTGCTTTCGTTTACTTTCATTGCCTTCTCTGACAAGAAGGTGAATATACTTCAAAGTACTTTGGGAATAATTAGAGCTTTTCTTCAGAGAAGGCAATGGCACCCCACTCCAGTACTCTTGCCTGGAAAATCCCATGGACGGAGGAGCCTGGTGGGCTGCAATCCATGGGGTCACGAAGAGTTGGGCATGACGGAGCAACTTCACTTTCACTTTTCACTTTCATGCATTGGAGAAGGAAATGGCAACCCACTCCAGTGTTCTTGCCTGGAGAATCCCAGGGAGGGGGAGCCTGGCGGGCTGCCGTCTATGCGGTCGCACAGAGTCGGACACGACTGAAGCGACTTAGCAGCAGCAGCAGCAGAGCTTTTCTTTTGCTTTGAGGGATGTATTGAAAGGCATAAAAAATGTGAAATTCTCAGTTACTCAGTTGTATCCACTCTTCATGACCCCACAGACTGTAGCCCACCAGGGTTCTCTGTCCACGAAATTACTGGGTAGCCTTTCCTTTCTCCTGGGGAATCTTCCTGACCCAGGAATCAAACCTGGGTCTCCCACACTGCAGATAGATTTCTTACTGTCAGAGCCACCAGGGAATCCCCATGAAAGGCATGGGGGAAAAAGTGAAAGTGTGTCCAACTTACTCAGTGTCCAGCTCAGCCGTGTTCAACTCTTTATGACCCAATGGGCTATACAGTCCATGGAATTCTCTGGGACAAAATACCAGAGTGGGTAGCCTTTCCCTTCTCCAGGGGATCTTCCCAACCCAGGAATCGAACTCAGTCTCCCGCATTGCAGGCGGATTCTTTACCAGCTGAGCCATCGAGG
The DNA here is from genome assembly GCF_000754665.1 of Bison bison bison. Lineage (NCBI taxonomy): Eukaryota > Metazoa > Chordata > Mammalia > Artiodactyla > Bovidae > Bison > Bison bison. Next base: position 3,271,728 of record NW_011494805.1, on the reverse strand, counting down.
AAGCCCAAGAACACTGGAGTGGGTAGCCTATCCCTTCTCCAGCGGATCTTCCCAACCCAGGAATTGAACCAGGGTCTCCTACTTTGCAGGCGGATTCTTTATCAACTGAGCTACCAGGGAAGCCCAACATTGAAAGACATTCGTTACGTTCCATTCAGTCACTCAGTCGTGTCCGACTCTTTGCAACCCCATGAATCGCAGCACGCCAGGCCTCCCTGTCCATCACCAACTCCAGGAGTTCACCCAGACTCAGATCCATCGAGTCAGTGATGCCATCCAGCCATCTCATCCTCTGTCGTCCCCTTCTCCTCCTGCCCCCAATCCCTCCCAGCATCAGAGTCTTTTCCAATGAGTCAACTCTTCTCATGAGGTGGCCAAAGTACTGGAGTTTCAGCTTCAGCATCATTCCTTCCAAAGAAATCCCAGGGCTGATCTCCTTCAGAATGGACTAGTTGGATCTCTTTGCAGTCCAAGGGACTCTACTAATTCTTATTGTGTGTGTACTCTTCTCAATGCACTTCCTATGTTTTCTTGCCCCTGACATTGACTAGCATACAATACTAGATATTTATCTGGCCGAAAAACACTGAGATGTGTAACAAAATGCCGGGCTCAATCTCACAGACACTAACATTGGAATTACTGTTGAATGTGTCTCTACCTGCTGAATTATTTCCTTTCTCTCTGTATTTCTAGGGTCTATGAGTGGGCCATTAGAAGTTTAAAACTTTGGATCCTCCCATATTTAAATTAGCAGAAATTCATATCAACGATTCACGGATTATGAATCCTTAATTTCCAAGGCTGTCCTCACAGCGTCTCTTATTTTTCTCTGATTTTATTTGCATTTTAAAAATAGGATTGAAAAGAAGAAAAAATATGACATTTTAGTTAGCTGTTTTTAACAAACTTATAAATATTATTTTTGATACTGGTCAATATTTTGATGTTATTAATTTAAGCTATTATTTTAACCTAATTATATGTATATATATACACACACACACACACACTCATACCTATAATGTAGAAAAGACAAATTATGATAAAAACCTTTAAAAAGAATAATAGTATTAATCCAATAATCCTTGCCAGCACTCTACTATGCTTACCCAATTTTCAGTCTAGAGAAAGCTAAGTCTTTAAAACAGATCTAGTGTGTTTTTCTTGATATTTACATGGTGTTTCTGACTAACATTAGCATTTGCTATCTTTTGATTCAGTATTTTAGATATTATCTCAGCACTCAGCAGCCACCACTACACTCAGCCCATATTCCCAAAATAGCTATATTGTAATTTGAATAAATACATATTCAGTGTTTTGATTTTTCTGACTTTTAAGATATCACTAACTGCTGTTCTAAGTGCCATTATATGAAGACATTCCCCTTTTTTGTATATATTTTGCATTTTCCTGGGTTTAATAATTGACTCTTAAAACTTTTACTTGCTTTGATTAGACTCTTTGACTTCACAATCTCACAATTTATAAACTCTGCAAAATGTCTGGATAATATAACATTCACAAGATCTAATTGATCAAATAATCTGTTAGTTTTCCTTTCTTTCTTTCCCAGGACTTGCCAGATTTCTAGAGCTCTCCCAGATAGCTCTCCTGATATGCTGCATAGTTATTCTTGGCATTCCCTTTGCCTTTTTCAGGAATTCAATATCTTCTTTCCTACATATTTGATTTTGCTCTTTCTTCTTTTATTTACTTGATTAGAAAAATAAATAAATATTCCTATAGCTCTCTTAGAAAAAGTAGTTAAAACTACATTTATTTTTCAAATGTTACACACCTAAGTTTTATTCATGCTACCCTCACATTGAAATGCCAAATTACAGGATTAGAATTCAGCTTTCGAATTATTTTAATTTATACATTTGAAGACATTTCCCGTCTTTATTTTTTTTTCTGTTTTCTAATGTTGCTATTGCAAATTCAGATGTCCTTTAGATTCCTAAATTTTTGTACACTATTTTCCCCTTCTAGGCAATTTTCAAATGTTAATTTATCTTAAATGTTCTAAAAATTAACATAAAAACAGGTTGCCACTACCATACTCTCTTCCACAATCCTGATGTAATTTTATTTATTTTTTTTTTTAAGAGTAATCTCATGGGAAAATTTTGTTTGCTCTTTCTGATACCTCTGTTAGTCAGATCATATATTTCTATCAATATCCATCAACATTCACTGTATTATTGTTATCATTTTTAGTTTCTACATCTTGTGTTAGAAGTGTCCCTTATAAGTTTGGAAATCTTTGTTGACTCATATATAAGACTGAGGCAGTAAAAAGATCTTGTCATGGACAGGACTCGCTACTGGTGAGCTAGTTTAGGATTAAAGTGCTGTCAGATTTTCTCTGGAGAATGCTTATGTTTTTTCCCTGGGATGCTCATTTACTTCACAGAAGATAATCCTGTCCCTTTGGCTGTGGATTAGCAGCCCAGAAACTGATATTCTGCAGTGACTGCATGGAGTTTCACAGCTGAGTAAAGAGCCTTTAACTTAATTTCAGGTTTTCTCTCTCAGGACTCAATTTCTTTTCGCCTCTGTACCTCTTACCTTTGAGACAAAGTTTACCTCCTAGAAGATGAGGGAGATAGTCCTCTGAGTCCACACAAAGAAAATGCAAACAAAGAGCATAAACTGTTCTCCATATAGACTTCTGAACCATCTGTTGATGTGTTGATCCTCTGATACACATTCCTGCTTCTGGTGACAATCTGGTGCCTCTAGTCAGCTTCCGTTTTAACAACACCTCCATCTTTAGGCATGAGGAATTACCTTCCAGGTATGTGTCCACATATTAGAGAGACAGAGAAGGGTGGCTTTTTCAAAACGTAGACTGCAATAAAACCAGTAACATTTGAATAGACAATAACTGTTAACATGTCTGCACTCATCTCACAGGCTAGCAAAGTAATGCTCAAAATTCTCCAAGCCAGGCTTCAACAGTATGTGAACTGAAAACTTCCAGATGTTCAAGCTGGGTTTAGAAAAGGCAGAGGAACCAGAGATCAAATTGCCAACATCCGTTGGAACATCAAAAAAAGCAAGAGAGTTCCAGAAAAACATCTACTTCTGCTTTATTGACTATGCCAAAATCTTTGACTGTGTGGATCACAACAAACTGTGGAACATTTTTCAAGAGATGGGAATATTAGACCGCCTGACCTGCCTCCTGAGAAATCTGTTTGCAGGTCAAGAAGCAGTAGTTAGAACTGGAATGGAATAACAGACTGATTCCAAATAGGAAAAGAAGGACATCAAGGCTGTATACTGTCACCCTGCTTATTTAACTTATATTCAGAGTACATCATATGAAACGCCAGGCTGGATGAAGCACAAGCTAGAATCAAGATTTCCAGGAGAAATATCAATAACCTCAGATACACAGATGACACCACCCTTAAGGCAGAAAGTGAAGAGGAACTAAAGAGCCTCTTGATGAAGGTGAAAGAGGAGAGTCAAAAAGTTGGCTTAAAGCTCAACATTCAGAAAACTAGGATCATGGCATCCAGTCCCATCACTTCATGGCAAATAGATGGGGAAGAAACGGAAACAGTGACAGACTTTATTTTTTGGGGCCCCAAACTCACTGCAGATGGTGACTGTAGCTATGAAATTAAAAGATGTTTGCTCCTTGAAAGGAAAGCTATGACCAATCTAGACAGCATATTAAAAAGCAGAGACATTGCTTTCCTGACAAAGGTCCATCTAGTCAAATTATGGTTTTTTCAGTAGTCATGCATAGATGTGAGAGTTGGACCACAAAAAAGCTGAGCACCGAAGAATTAATGCTTTTGGTCTGTGGTGTTGGAGAAGACTCTTAAGAGTCCCTTGGAGTACAAGGAGATCAAACCAGTCCATTCTAAAGGAAATCAGTCCTGAATTTTCATTGGAAGGACTGATGCTAAAGCTAAAACTCCAATACTTTGGCCACCTGATGTGAAGAACTGACTCATTTGAAAAGACCCTGATGCTGGGAAAGATTGAAGGCAGGAGGAGAAGGGGGAGACAGGGGATGTGATGGTTGGATGGCATCACCAGCTTGATGGACATGAGTTTGAGTAAACTCTGGGAGTTCGTGATGTACAGAGAAGCCTTGCATGATGCAGTCCATAGGGTCAAAAAGAGTCAGACAAGACTGAGTGATTTATCTAAATTAAATATTAACAATATTTTCAATAAATGGAAATCTGGCACAGGAGAACTTTGAAGTTAAAATTAGAAGGCCAGGAGACAGATAATATTGTTAAATAAATCTTAAGCACATTTTGAACCTGAAGTGTTGCTTGCTTTGGAAAGAAATACTTAGACATGGAAACTAATAATTTTATATTTTCCAACACCACCCTCTCGTTTCAGGGAAGGTGAAATTATATCCACCAAGACAAACAAATAGGAGTAGTAATATCCCATTTCTTTTTTAGAGTAACATGTTGATTTTGGTGATATAACATATCTGAACAAAAATTCAATTGTAGGCAAAGAATATTTATACATGATATCAGCTTTCTCTAAATATATGTGAAATAGCAGTACTAAAATCCTGCGTTAGTTCAGGAATATATTTTCAAACTTGAAAACATTATTTAATATTCAAATATTATTCATAGATCTGACTATTCTCAATTTCTGAGTTTCCTGAAGAATAGAGATAGCTATGTTTTCAATAAATTAAAAGTATATTTATCTTCATGATTTATGAAAGAAACTTATCTTTAATAAATATTCCAAATATTCAACTGGGCTAATCTTTTTTGCCCCCACTCCCCACTTAGCACATTTAAAGTTTTTGACATAATGTTTTAAGTTTTCACATAATGTAGGATTGGTTGAATAAGCTTGAACTTAGGAGATCATTACTTTTTCAAATAATCATATATATGTATATATATTACAATATATTATATAAACCTCATGATAACCAAAAACCAAAGATATATAATAAATGCATACATAAAAAGAGAAAAGAGTACAGTAAAAAACTAAAGTTAGACATGAAATCACAAGGTAAGGGAGAAAAAGAAGGAAGGAAGAAAAAACTACACAAACAATACCAAAACAATGAAGAGAATGGCAAAAAGTGCATACCCATCAATAATTATCTTACATGTACTAAATGCTAAAATCAAAAGGTATTGAGTGGCTGAATGGATAAATAGATAAGACCTATGTATATCTAGGAAGCTTTCTTGATGGTCCAGACAGTAAAGAATCTGCCTGGAATGCAGGAGACACACGTTTGTCCATGCGTGTCCACACGTGTGCACACAGAGTTGGACACGACTGAGCATGTATGCGCACATAGACTCTGACTGCAAGAGACTTTAAATCAAAAGACACAGATACACCAAAAGTTATGGAATTCAGATCAGTTCAGTTGCTCAGTTGTGTCTGACACTTTGCGACCTCATGGACTGCAACACACCAGGCTTCCCTGTCCAACACCAACTCTTGGAGTTTACTCAAATTCATGTCCATCACATTGGTGATATCATCCAACCATGTCATCTTCTACCGTCCACTTCTCCTGCCTTCAGTCCCTCCCAGCATCAGGGTCTTTTCCAATGAGTCAGTTCTTCACATCAGATGGCCAAAGTATTGGAGCTTCAGCTTCAGCCTCAGTCCTTCCAATGAACACCCACGACTGATCTCCTTTAGGATGGACTGGTTGGATCTCCTTGCAGTCCAAGGGACTCTCAAGAGTCTTCTCCAACACCACAGTTCAAAAGCATCAACTTTTTGGTGCTCAGCTTTTTTTATAGTCCAACTTTCATATCCATACATGACCACTGGAAAAACCATAGCTTTGAATAGATGGACCTTTGTTGGCAAAGTAGTCTCTGCTTTTTAATATACTGTCTAGGTTGGTCATATCTTTCCTTCCAAGGAGCAAGTGTCTTTTAATTTCATGGCTGCAGTCACCATCTGAAGTGATTTTGGAGACCAAAAAAATAAAGTCAGCCACTGTTTCCACTGTTTCCCCATCTATTTGCCATGAAGAGATAGGACCAAATGCCATGATCTTCGTTTTTTGAATGTTGAGCTTTTACTCAAGTTTTTCACTCTCCTCTTTCACTTTCATCAAGAGGCTTTTTAGTTCCTCTTCACTTTCTGCCATAAGGGTGGTATCATCTGCATATCTGAGGTTCTTGATATTTCTCCTGGCAATCTTGATTCCAGCTTGTGCTTCATCCAGTTCAGAATTTCTCATGATGTACCCTGCATACAACTTAAATAAGCAAGGTGACAATACACAGCCTTGACGTACTCTTTTCCCAGTTTGGAACCAGTCCATTGTTCCATGTCTGGTTCTAACTGTTGCTTCTTGACCTGTATCCAAATTTCTCAGGAAGCAGGTCAGGTGGTCTGGTATTCCTATCTCTTTCAGAATTTTCCAGTTTTTTGTTATCCACACAGTCAAAAGCTTTGGCATAGTTAATAAAGCAGAAGTAGATGTTTTCCTGGAACTCTCTTGTTTTTTGATGATCCAACAGATGTTGGCAATTTGATCTCTGGTTCCTCTGCCTTTTCTAAATCCAGCTTGAACATCAGGAAGTTCTCAGTTCATGTACTGTTGAATGAAGCCTGACTTGGAAAATTTTGAGCATTACTTTACTAGCTTGTGAGATGAGTGCAATTGTGCATTTGTTTGAACATTCTTTGGCATTGCCTTTCTTTGGGATTGGAATGAAAACTGACCTTTTCTAGTCCTGTCGCCACTGCTGAGTTTTCCTAGTTTGCTGGCACATTGAGTGCAGCACATTCACAGTGTCATCTTTTAGGATTTGAAATAGCTCAACTGGAATTCCATCATCCTCACTAGATTTGTTCATACTGATGCTTTCTGAGTCCCACTTGACTTTGGATTCCAGGATATCTGGCTCTAGGTGGGTGATCACATCATCACGGTTATCTGGGTCATGAAAATCTTTTTTATATAGTTCTTCTGTGTATTCTTAGAATCTCTAATTTTCTTGAAGAGATCTCTAGTCTTTCCCATTCTACTGTTTCATCTATGTCATCACATTGACCACGAGGAAGGCTTTCTTACCTCTCCTTGCTATTCTTTGGAACTCTGCTTTCAGATGGGTATATCTCTCTTTTTTTCTCCTTTGCCTTTCACTCCTCTTCTTTTTCAACAATTTGTAAGGCCTCCTCAGGCAACTATTTACCTTTTTGTATTTCTTTTTGTGGAGGATGTTCTTGATCCCTGCCTCCCATACAATGTCATGAACCTCTGTCTATAGTTCATCAGGCCTTCTGTCTATCAGATCTAATCCCTTAAATCTATTTCTCACTTCCACTGTATAACTGTAAGGGATTTGTTTCAGGTTGTAACTGTATGGTCTAAAGGTTTTCTCCACTTTCTTCAATTTAAGTCTGAATTTGGCAATAAGGAGTTCATGATCTGAGCCACAGTCAGCTCCTGGTCTTGTTTTTGCTGACTGTACAGATCTTCTCCATCTTTGGCTGCGAAGAATATAATCAATCTGATTTCAGTATTGACCATCTGGTGATCATCTATAAAATGAAGCAGGGCAAAGGCTAACAGAGTTTTGCCAAGAGAATGGCAAACAGAACAAACACACTCTTCAACATGAAATGACTCTGTACATGGACATCACCAGACAGTCATATAAACAATCTAATCTTAACATAAGGGAACTAGAAAAACAAGAGCAAACCAACTCAAAATTAGTTGAAAAAATAAATATAAAAGTCAGAGTAGTAGGAAATTAAATAGAGACTAAAAAAATAAAAACAGTTTATTAATTAGAAAAACAAATAATACTCCAAACAAACAAAATTCTGGAACCAGATAGCTTCACAGTTGAATTTTACCAAACATTTAGAGAAGTGTTTATATTTATTCTTGTCAAACTATTTCAAAAAATTGCAGAGAAAGGAATACTTCCAAAGTCAGTCTGTGAGGCCAGAATTACGCTAATTATAAAACCAGACAGATACCACAGAAGGTACCGGGGTCCTACCTGATTGGCATATTTGTTTCCCCTGCTTTCTTTAATCTTGGTCTGAATTTTGCAATAATGAGAAATAGGTGAGGGAGATTAAAAATTACAAACTTCCAGTTACAAAATAAATGAGTCACAGGGATGAACTGTACTCTTAATATATTCAATAATCATGTACTATTTTTGTATGTGACAAAGATGGTCAAAGGGTACAAACTTTAAGTTAAAAGATAAAGAAATACTAAGGATATAATTAGAGAAGGCAATGGGACCCCACTCCAGTACTCTTGCCTGGAAAATCCCATGGACAGAAGAGCCTGGTGGGCTGCAGTCCATGGGGTCACTGAGGGTCAGAGACGACCCAGTGACTTCACTTTCACTTTTCACTTTCATGCACTGGAGAAGGAAATGGCAACCCACTCCAGTGTTCTTGCCTGGAGAATCCCAGGGACGGTGGAGCCTGGTGGGCTGCCATCTCAGGGGTCGCACAGAATCGGACACGACTGAAGCAACTTAGCAGCAAGGATATAATATGCAATGTAACTAATATAATTAATACTGTTTCATGTTCTATACGAAAGGAGTAAATCCTAAGAAACCTCATCACATAGGAATTACTTTTCTTTTTCTTTTATTTCTATATAAGATTTTGGATGTTCACTAAAGTTATTGTGATAATCATTTTATGATGCATGTAAGTCAAATCAATATGCTCTATACCTTAATCCAGATAAGCATAGCAACTAAAACAGCAGCAATAACAACCTGGAACAATTGAAATGTCGTATTTGACAAAGTGTCATTTGTCTTCCCTGATGGCTCAGATGGTAAAGAATCTGCAGGCAATGCAAGAGACCCCGGGTTGATCCCTGGTTCAGGAAAATCCCCTGGAGAAGGGAATGGCAACCCACTCCAGTATACTTGTCTGGAAAATTCTGTGAGCGGAAGAGCTGGGCGCGCTACCATCCATGGGGTCACAAAGAGTCAGACATGACTGAGCAGCGAACACTTTTGCCTTTATGCAGTCAATTTTCCTGAGAATAACCTCTAGAACTGCAGATCTGTCAACATAACTGTCCCCTAACAAGACTGAGAGGTGATTGTAAGCGTCTGATATGATGAATGTAAGACTCATTTCTGTAGGTTATATGCAAAGTAGGCTCTCATGGTATAAAGATATATGTACAAAACATGATAAGATTTTAAACATTTTCAGAGTTTGAAACAAGGTTATGGCTACTTCCTTCCACAGGCTACAGAAATCCATGTCTAGAATTTAAAAATACTATTTGAAATATGTCATGACTGTCACCCTACATCTAGAATATCTTAGTTTGGTATCTACGAGCTGTGAAACATGACTTCAAGACTCTATACTCTCTTGCTTAATTTGTAAAAATATTTATTGCATATTTAAATTACACCAAGTGCTCTGTCACAGGCTTCTCTTTCATAACTTGATTTTATCTTATCCAGAAAAAAAGAAAAAAATATACTACCAAGCCCCTTCTGTAGGTGAAGTCATAGAGCTCAGTAAAATGGTTATATTATATATAAGTTGCTCAATACTGTGTAAATCTACATAGTTATGAATATATATGGTAGTCCAGGTTTAAATCCAAGTGTTCTGATTCCACTGACCTTGGAATTCTGATTATCAGTAATGGATATTTTGCCTCCAGAAAGATACTGTAATTTTATTTTCCTTGCTAATGGTTGTGGTGAAGAGAGATTCAGGATTGTGAGGTGGATGGGAGAGGGGTTTGTTTTTGGAGTGAGATTGGGTTGGAGACACAAAGAGAAAGCATGAACTTCTGTGTGAGTAAAAATGTCAGAGAGAAGCAATCTACTGTGGAAGTCTCCATGTCTGTTAGAGATTCTGATCTGTGTGCCACATCATTTAATCCACAAAAACAGATTAGGTGGATATTTTAACCTGAAGAAGCTCAGGTTTAGAGAGACAATGTGGACTCCCAAAGTCAAACAGTTGAACTTGGGCATTCGTGGTGAGCAGTTGATTAGATCATTAAAATGATCTGTCCTGAACCTTAGTAGTCACCATTTTGAGAGTCTCAAGATTGTCAGATCTGTTCTCAGCTGGCTATTCGTACAGTGTTTTACATTCGGCTCCATGTTCCTGTTGTAGGTTTCTCTTGTGTGCTCATTGTACTGTCAGACCAGAATCGGGGAACAGATGTCACTGAAGTGGGAGGAGGAATGGGTCTCGCCTTGCCCCTTCTCTAGGAATGATGCTGCATGTTTAATTCACAAGATGGGAAAGGATATCTCACTTCACTTTTATGTCTGCCTCACAGAGGACCATGTGTGAAGCAGCTTCAAATGCATGCTTTTGAAAGTTATCAGTAAACAAAGAATGTAAGTTTAAAGACAAATATAACTTTGATTTCACAGTGATCATTTTCACTGCTGAACTTATGAAATTTTCAGAAGTCCTGGTGAGTAACTAATTAGATTTTGAAAGAAAATTGAGCAGTTTGAGATAGCTAGGATTTAGTTTCTAGACATTATTGTTGTTCTCGTTCTTTCTGATAAACGTTTAATTTCATGGTGTAAGAATAATATAATGGTTCATGATCAGATAAATATTCTAAGCATATGTTAGTCTTCTCACAGAATCCTGCTTTTATTTTTAGTTTAAATTAGCCAGGAAGAATCAGTACTTTTTCTTCCATAAAACCTACTGATGTCTTCTCTTTTTCCTCCCAAATGATAAAAACTTCTCTTTAGTAGTCCCAAATCTAAATTTAGAATTATACACACCTAAGCATTGCAATTGTTCTTTTCCTTCCTTAGGTTACTCTTTCCTTTTTTCTATTATATAACTTCCTGCAGTTCTTGTTTTTGTGTAGTTCAGTACTATCCATTTGAATAAAACTTCCCAAATGTGAGGCTGTATAAATATTATGAAGCTTTGCATTATAATGCTTTTGGATACTATCATGTTTATTATTAATTTATAAATGATATTTTATCATATATTAAGAGGAATATACTCTCATGTATGAAGCCCAGTTTCCCTCAGCTTATCATCAATTAATTGTGTGTTTAGCATACGGTTGTCTTAAAATTAACACAGCTTTCAGCAGTGAATAAACTTACCAATAACCATTTTCACATGGAAGGCAAGCTTTAATATATTCATTGTATCAGAGACAGACCTCATGCTGAAAGGAATTCTATAACGATCTTAATAAGGTGACATTAAATCAGCGTAAAGTTTAGCAACACAATGAATCAACCTTCCATATTTCTCATCACAGTATTACTGTCACTGGAACTGGACATTTTTCTAAGATATTTATCTTCAAAACTATTTTATAATAAATCCTTTTTAAAGGTCATAAGCATTTTTGTTAAATATATATACTATATATGTGTATATACATGTACATATCTTATGTATAGTTTGGCTCATAAATATACAGGAAACTTCCTGATATTAAAATCTTACTGGAAACTCATTTCCATTATCAACTCACAGTGTCAATCTTGATTTTATATGTGTATATACTATATTATCTGAATCGTTATCTCTACTTGACTGGGTTGAGGGATGCCCACACAGCTGGTTAACATCGCTTCTGGGTCAGGTTTTCTATAGAGATTTGAACTGGAAGCCTGAGTTAAGAAGAACCTCTCCACCAATACAGATGGGCACCATCTACTTTGTTGAGGCCAGGGGAGAACTCTCAGAGGTGCAAGATGATCACACTCTGTCTCTCACTGAGCTGGGATATCCCTCACCTGTGATCACACTCTGTCTCTCACTGAGCTGGGATATCCCTCACCTGTGATCACACTCTCTCTCTCACTGAGCTGGGATGTCCCTCACCTGCCCTCACATAGCAGCTTCCTGTGTGGTCCAGCGTTCCTGGTCCTCCACCCTTTGGTCTTCACTCTCATGGACCAGGACTGAGGCCATAACGTCCCTAGTTCTCGGGTCCTCAGACTCTTACTCAGACTTACCCCCTGGGCCCCAGGTTCTCAGGCCTTTGTTTGGACTGGAACTGAAGCACTGGCTTTACTGGGCCCCCAGCTTGCAGACAGCAGTTCCAGAGCCGTCTTAGCCTCCATAGTCATGTAAGCCCATCTGATAAATCTTTCTGTACATTGATATATACCCTATTGCTTTTGTTTCTCTAGAGAACCATGACAAACACCACACAGCATGTACACAAACATGCATACAGTCCTCCCTTGGAAATGTTGAGGGCTTGTTCCAGACTGCCACAGCAAAGTGAGCATTGTAATAGAGCTAATCACTTTTTTTTTCCAATGCATAAAAATGTCATGTTTATACTACATTATTGAGTATAAATAACATCATATCTGAAAAGCAGTGTATATACCTTGGTTAAAAAATACTGTATTCCTGGACTTCCTCTGTGGCACAGTGGATAGGAATCTGCCTACCAATGCGGGGACACAGGTTTGATCCCTGGTCTAGGAAGATTTCACGTGCCACAGAGCAACTACATCTGTGGGTTGCAACTGCTGAGCCAGTGTTCTAGAATCCATAAGCTACAACTATCAAGCCCTTGCACCGCAACTATTGAAGCCCATGGGCTCACAGCCTGTGCTCTGCAGTAAGAGAAGCCGCCACAATGAGAAGTTCCTGTATGGAGAAGACCCTGCTCACCACAACTGGAGAAAGCCCGCCCAGAGGCACAGACACAGCACAGCCAAAGTAAACAGGTAAGTAAATAAATAATTTAAACACTATTTTATTACTAAAAGTCTAACCAAATCTGACAATTCAGATCAGATCAATCGCTCAGTCGTGTCCGACTCTTTGCGACCCCATGAATCACAGCACGCTAGGCCTCCCTGTCCATCACCAACTCCCAGAGTTCACTCAGACTCACATCCATCGAGTCAGCGATGCCATCAAGCCATCTCATCCTCTGTTGTCCCCTTCTTCTCCTGCCCCCAATCCCTCCCAGCATCAGAGTCTTTTCCAATGAGTCAACTGTTCACATGAGGTGGCCAAAGTACTGGAGTTTCAGCTTTAGCATCATTCCTTCCAAAGAATCCCAGGGCTGATTTCCTTCAGAATGGACTGGCTGGATCTCCTTGCAGTCCAAGGGACTCTCAAGAGTCTTCTCCAAGACCACTGTTCAAAAGCATCAATTCTTCGGCACTCAGCCTTCTTCACAGTCCAACTCTCACATCCATACATGACCACAGGAAAAACCATAGCCTTGACTAGACGGACCTTTGTTGGCAAAGTAATGTCTCTGCTTTTGAATATGCTATCTAGGTTGGTCATAACTTTCCTTCCAAGGAGTAAGCGTCTTTGAATTTCATGGCTGCAGTCACCATGGCTGCAGTGATTTTGG
>NW_011494805.1:3257265-3257758 GCF_000754665.1 Bison bison bison | reverse complement strand
GTGTTCCCCATCCTGAACCCTCCTCCCTCCTCCCTCCCCATACCATCCCTCTGGGTTGTCCCAGTGCACCAGCCCCAAGCATCCAGTATTGTGCATCGAACCTGGACTGGTGACTCGTTTCATACATGATATTATACATATTTCAATGCCATTCTCCCAAATCATCCCACCTTTTCCCTCGCCCACAGAGTCCAAAAGACTGTTCTATACATCAGTGTCTCTTTTGCTGTCTCGTACACAGGGTTATTGTTACCATCTTTCTAAATTCCATATATATGCGTTAGTATACTGTATTGGTGTTTTTCTTTCTGGCTTAATTCACTCTGTATAATAGGCTCCAGTTTCATCCACCTCATTAGAACTCATTCAAATGTATTCTTTTAATGGCTGAGTAATACTCCGTTGTGTATATGTACCACGGCTTTCTTATCCATTCATCTGCTGATGGACATCTAGGTTGCTTCCATGTCCTGGCTATTATAAACCTGCTGCG
>NW_011494805.1:3255391-3257165 GCF_000754665.1 Bison bison bison | reverse complement strand
TTTGTAAAAAAAAAAATATAATATCTGTAAAGTGCAGTAAAATGAGGTTTACTTGTATATGAATGTATTGATTAGACATTGATAAATTAGAGATGGAATTGTCTGTACAATGAAAGAATCTGGGGAATTTTCCAGAAAATCCCTTTATTTAATGTTTGAGCTTTATTAATTCAACAAAATTATATTTTAAAATATTTATCTTGGTCTTAAATAAAATATTTTCAAGATTATATATGAAATTCTGGTGCAGCAGTTATGTGCTGTGTGCTGTGCTTAGTTACTTCAATCGTGTCCGACTCTTTGTGACCCTTGGGACTGTAGCCCACCAGGCTCCTCTGTCCATATTCTCTAGGGAAGAATCCAGGAGTGGTTCACCATTCCCTTCTCCAGGGGATCTTCCTGACCCAGGTTTTCTTCATTGCAGGCAGATTCTTTACTGTCTGAGCCACCAGGGAAGTCCATTCATAGCCATCATAAGCTTTGTGATTTATAAAGACACACAGGCTCACACATAGAGCTCATGTGATAAAGTTTGTATCTCTGAATTTATTTTTTATGTAACCTCTTTTTATTTTTAAAATTAATAGTGAATAAGTATTTGTTCAATCAATCTTTGAAAATATGAATATATGTCATACCATAGATGAACAACTAACCTTCAGCTAAACACCAAGAAACAAAATGCTCTTAAAGTAAAAGACTGATATTTTAAAGATTTCCATTTGAGCCATTCCCACTGTATTCAGAAAGAAGCTGAGAACAACTAATCTTATAATTATATTGGTTCATTTTTCTGGTTAATTGCTAGAAATCAAATCAGAAAAGAGAACAACAACAACAAAAAAACTATGTATCACCAAAATTTTAAAATAAATAGCTTCTTAAATTTCTAAGGGCTTCTTGAAATCTCCATTCCTCTGCATCCTTATTTACTACCCAACCAGAAAAAAAATGGTCTTGTGAATGCTCACCAACAATTCTTAGTGCCAAGATGTTAAGGTCTATCTCACTTTTCTGCAAAACCTTCCTCCTGATTTGTTGTAGTCTGGAAAGTAAAAAAGGAATCTCATCCTGTCTAATTGCAAAGTCAGTCCCTACTAGAATTTCCTACTTGCAGGAGGAGTGATTTGACTACACTAATTCACCTCCTCTTTTCACGTTAACAAATATTTCTGTATAAAGAACAGCTTTAAATGAACTTTTGTGATCAGGAAGCATTTATGTAATCTTTGGCAAAGGAAAGGGCATGGATTTGAGGCATAGTAAATTGCCAGGCATTGTACTTTGTTTTATAGATAATAAACAAAGATAAAACCTGGTTATGGGTTTCAAGTAATCACATTCCAGTGTTGCTGACATAGAGAAAGTGACAAGTGAACATTTCAATGGGTATAAAACTTAAATTCAAGGGACAGTTTCATGTCATTCAGAAGCACTGAAATGATAAGTCTTGTTTGGCCTAAACAGAATCAAAAACTTTGTCCATGATAACTGATTTTCTTAACATTTTATTTTATTTTTATTTTTTTTGAGTTTTTATTTTTTAATTATTTTTTTAAATTTTATTTTATTTAACTTTACAATATTGTATTGGTTTTGCCATATATCAAAATGAATCTGCCACAGGTATACATGTGTTCCCCATCCTGAACCCTCCTCCCTCCTCCCTCCCCATACCATCCCTCTGGGTTGTCCCAGTGCACCAGCCCCAAGCATCCAGTATTGTGCATCGAACCTGGACTGGTGACTCGTTTCATACATGATATTATACATA
>NW_011494805.1:3254250-3255129 GCF_000754665.1 Bison bison bison | reverse complement strand
GTGATGTTGAGCATCTTTTCATGTATCTGTTAGCCATCTGTATGTCTTCTTTGGAGAAATGTCTATTTAGTTCTTTGGCCCATTTTTTGATTGGGTCATTTATTTTTCTGGAATTGAGCTGTAGGAGTTACTTGTATATTTTTGAGATTAGTTGTTTGTCTGTTGCTTCATTTGCTATTATTTTCTCCCATTCTGAAGGCTGTCTTTTCACCTTGCTAATAGTTTCCTTTGTTGTGCAGAAGTTTTTAAGTTTAATTAGGTCCCATTTGTTTATTTTTGCTTTTATTTCCAATATTCTGGGAGGTGGGTCATAGAGGATCCTGCTGTGATGCATGTTGGAGAGTGTTTTGCCTATGTTCTCCTCTAGGAGTTTTATAGTTTCTGGTCTTATGTTTAGATCTTTAATCCATTTTGAGTTTATTTTTGTGTATGGTGTTAGAAAGTGCTCTAGTTTCATTCTTTTACAAGTGGTTGATCAGTTTTCCCAGCACCACTTGTTAAAGAGATTGTCTTTAATTCATTGTATATTCTTGCCCCCTTTGTCAAAGATAAGGTGTCCATATGTCCATGGATTTATCTCTGGGCTTTCTATTTTGTTCCATTGATCTATATTTCTGTCTTTGTGCCAGTACCATACTGTCTTGATAATTGTGGCTTTGTAGTAGAGCCTGAAGTCAGGCAGGTTGATTCCTCCAGTTCTATTTTTCTTTCTCAAGATAGCTTTGGCTATTCGAGGTTTTTTGTATTTCCATACAGACTGTGAAATTATTTGTTCTAGCTCTGTGAAGAATACCATTGGTAGCTTGATAAGGATTGCATTGAATCTATAAATTGCTTTGGATAGTATACTCATTTTCACTATATTGATTCTTCCAATCC
>NW_011494805.1:3242295-3254150 GCF_000754665.1 Bison bison bison | reverse complement strand
CAATCCATGACATGGTATATTTCTCCATCTATTAGTGTCCTCTTTGATTTCTTTCACCTAGTGTTTTATAATTTTCTATATATAGGTCTTTAGTTTCTTTAGGTAGATATATTCCTAAGTATTTTATCTTTTCGTTGCAATGGTGAATGGAATTGTTTCTTTAATTTCTCTTGCTATTTTCTCATTATTAGTGTATAGGAATGCAAGGGATTTCTGTGTGTTGATTTTATATCCTGCAACTTTACTATAGTCATTGATTAGTTCTAGTAATTTTCTGGTGGAGTCTTTAGGGTTTTCTACATAGAGGATTGTGTCATCTGCAAACAGTGAGGTTTTTACTTCTTCTTTTCCAATTTGGATTCCTTTTATTTCTTTTTCTGCTCTGATTTCTGTGGCCAAAACTTCCAAAACTATGTTGAATAGTAATGGTGAAAGTGGGCACCCTTGTCTTGTTCCTGACTTTAGAGGAAATGCTTTCAGTTTTTCACCATTGAGGATAATATTTGCTGTGGGTTTGTCATATATAGCTTTTATTATGTTGAGGTATGTTCCTTCTATTCCTGCTTTCTGGAGAGTTTTTATCATAAATAGATGTTGAATTTTGTCAAAGGCTTTCTCTGCATCTATTGAGATAATCATATGGTTTTTATTTTTCAGTTTGTTAATGTGGTGTATTACATTGATTGATTTGAAGATATTGAAGAACCCTTGCATCCCTGGGATAAAGCCTACTTGGTCATGGTGTATGATCTTTTTAATGTGTTGTTGGATTCTGATTGCTAGAATTTTGTTAAGGATTTTTGCATCTATGTTCATCAGTGATATTGGTCTGTAGTTTTCTTTTTTGGTGGCATCTTTGTCAGGTTTTGGTATTAGGGTGATGGTGGCCTCATAGGATAGGTTTGTAAGTTTACCTTCCTCTGCAATTTTCTGGAAGAGTTTGAGCAGGATAGGTGTTAGCTCTTCTCTAAAATTTTGGTAAATTTTTGTTAGCTCTTTCTCTAAATTTGTAAGTTTACCTTCCTCTACAATTTTCTGGAAGAGTTTGAGCAGGATAGGTGTTAGCTCTTCTCTAAATTTTTGGTAGAATTCAGCTGTGAAGCCGTCTGGACCTGGGCTTTTGTTTGCTGGAAAATTTCTGATTACAGTTTCAATTTCTGTGCTTGTGATGGGTCTGTTAAGATTTTCTATTTCTTCCTGGTCCAGTTTTGAATTCCCATAAGGATAACAGCTGGTCTTTCAATAGAAACTCTCCAAGCCAGGAGGGAATGGCAAGACATACAGCCCAGATTATTGTACCCAGCAAGGATCTCATTCAAATATGAAGAAGAAATCAAAAGCTTTACAGAGAAGCAAAAGCTGAGAGAATTCAGCACCACCAAACCAGCTATCCAACAAATACTAAAGGATATTCTCTAGACAGGAAACACAAAAAGGGTTTATAAATTCAAACCCAAAACAATAAAGTAAATGGCAACGGGATCATACTTATCAATAATTATCTTAAATGTAAGTGGGTTGAATGCCCCAACCAAAAGACAAAGACTGGCTGAATGGACACAAAAACAAGACCCCTACATATGTTGTCTACAAGAGACCCACCTCAAAACAGGGGACACATACAGACTGAAAGTGAAGGGCTGGAAAACGATTTTCCATGCAAATAGGGACCAAAAGAAAGCAGGAGTAGCAATACTCATATCAGACAAAATAGACTTTAAAAAAGGCTGTAAAAGAGACAAAGAAGGTCACTACATAATGATCAAAGGGTCAATCCAAGAAGAAGAGATAACAATTATAAATATATATGCACCCAACACGGTAGCACCGCAATATGTAAGACAAATGCTAACAAGTATGAAAGGAGAAATTAACAATAACACAATAATAGTGGGAGACTTTAATACCCCACTCACACCTATGGATAGATCAACTAAACAGAAAATTAACAAGGAAACACAAACTTTAAATAATACAATAGACCAGTAAGACCTAATTGATATCTATAGGACATTTCATCCCAAAACAATGAATTTCACCTTTTTCTCAAGCACACATGGAACCTTCTCCAGGATAGATCACATCCTAGGCCATAAATCTAGCCTTGGTAAATTCAAAAAAATTGAAATCATTCCAGGCATCTTTTCTAACCACAATGCAGTAAGATTAGATCTCAATTACAGGGGAAAAACTATTAAAAATTCCAACACATGGAGGCTGAACAACACACTGCTGAATAACCAACAAATCACAGAAGAAATCAAAAAAGAAATCAAAATTTGCATAGAAATGAATGAAAATGAAAACACAACAACCCAAAACCTGTGGGGCACTGTAAAAGCAGTCCTAAGGGGAAAGTTCATAGCAATACAGGCATACCTCAAGAAACAAGAAAAAAGTCAAATAAATAATCTAACTATACACCTAAAGCAACTAGAAAAGGAAGAAATGAAGAACCCCAGGGTTAGTAAAAGGAAAGAAATCTTAAAAATTAGGGCAGAAATAAATCCAAAAGAAACAAGAGAGACCATAGCAAAAATCAACAAAGCCAAAAGCTGGTTCTTTGAAAGGATAAATAAAATTGACAAACCATTAGCCAGACTCATCAAGAAACAAAGGGAGAAAAATCAAATCAATAAAATTAGAAATGAAAATGGAGAGATCACAACAGACAACACAGAAATACAAAGGATCATACGAGACTACTATCAGCAATTATATGGCAATAAAATGGACAACGTGGAAGAAATGGACAAATTCTTAGGAAAGTACAACTTCCTTAACATGTTAATAAACCTAGCAACCAAACATTTTTCTCAGATGTCAGATGCTTCAGAAGTCAGCAGTATTGTCTTCTACTTTCCACAGTTTTAACCAGCTGCCTTTACTTTTATTATAATTTATATGCACACATCCTGTCTTTACAGGCAAATTATTACCTTTCAGAGGCAAATATACTTGTTTTTTGCATCTTAACATTGCATAATTTGAGAAGAAAACTATGTGTAAAATTTGTTGGTTTTATTTAGTCACTATGCTGTATCCAACGCTTTTGTAAGCCCCGGTTGACTGTAGCCCACCAGGCTCCTCTGTCCATGGGATTCTCCAGGCAAGAATACTGGAGTGGGTTGCCATTTCCTTTTCCAAAGGATCTTCCCCACCCAGGGATCAAACCTGGGTCTCCTGCCTTGCAGGCGGATTCTTTACTGCTGAGCCACCAGAGAAGCCCATGTGTAAAATAGGTTTTCATAAAAGTATTGATCTCTGTCATTTACTTGCAGAACGGTGGAATTAGGGCAGAAGTGCTAAGTGCACTCTGGCAGGGTGGCTGGCACAAGGAGCTAGGATGATCTGAAGCTAGACGGTGCCACATTGCATGTCATTTCGTCACAGCTGTGGACTGCAGCTACCAATTCTAGAAAACAGGAAAATACTTCACTTACATCTCATTTCATCCCCATGAAATAGTGGAAGCATAAATACAAACCTCATATCAACCATTACTGCACAGAGAAAATCAGATTATATTCTTCCCAGCACAGCTAGAACGTTCTATAGCTTTATAAGGCAGACTCTGCCTCCCTCATATCACATGTTCAGGTTTCACAGAATCTCTCTTTTTATAAAGGTTAAGTGCATATTTTTGAATTTATAGTTTTGATAACAGAAAAGAGTAGAAGACCTGTGATTTCAGCAAATGTTTCTGATAAACCATTCTGTGTAATTAGCAAGTGAGTTCAACAATAATTTCTAGACAATTTCTAGAAGTTCTGTGAATTTTCAAAGTTCTTAAAGTGAGAGAGGGGTAGTGAAAGGACAAATTTATTTTCATCAGATTCCTTTTTTTACCCACTTTTTTCTGTGAATATCTGGTACATTAATCAGCACTCTCCAGAGAAAGTAGAATTCATCTATCTATCTATCTATCTATATTTGTCATCCACCTATTTACTCATATATCAAGTTTTAAATATTTTAAAAATTTAGCTATGCATTTGTGGAGCTGGCTAAAGACACAGAAAAGTTGATGCTATAGCATTAGAGTAAAAGGTCTGGAACAGAAGGCCCCTTTCTTTGGTGGACAATCGTCTTTTTTCTTGTAAGGCCTTCAGCTGATTTGATGAAGTCTAACCACATTATGGAAGGTAATCTATCCATATTATGGAAGGTAATCTGGTTTATTCAGAATTGACTGATTTAAATGTTAATCTCATCTTTAAAAAAAATGCCTTCACAGAAGCATCTAGACTAATATTTGTCCAAATGTCAAGGTACCATAGCCTAGACAAGCTGACACATAAAATTAACCCTCACGTCTGACATGTTGTTATCTTCCAGCAGGACTATCTTGTTGTTCTGCAAGTTCACTTCTTGAGTGGTATTATTCTCTCTGCAGGCCAGGCCCTTCCATCCCAGGAAGCAGAGTTTGAAATTGTATGCTTCTCCTGGCTATGTAATCGATCTCAATCAGTTCCTACTCATTTACTTATTTATTTCATATTACCTCATATTTAATAACATTATTTTTAAAGAACTAATACAAATTACTTCATATTTAATACTTTATGCAACAGAGCATTCACATTATTTTGCCTTTGATTAATAGGTCACGCAAAAAGAATTAGAAAGAGGAGAAATCAAAGGATGGATGAAAGGCAAGAATTGAAGCTAACCAATGAGTTCCAGGAGAAATATATTTAGATTTTGTATAGTGGGTGAAGAGGATTACCTTCCATTTGATCACTAAGAGAATAATTTTGAGAACCTTTGACAGTATGTAAATTGGACTGTGTGAAACTTTTAACAAGAGGAGGGGAAAGATTTCCAATATAATTATGGTTTTTGGTTTGTGTTTGATACTATGAAAAAATTTCTAAGGATTTGACCAATGCATTATATATTGCAATTAATATAGGTATATTCTCTGTCTCCTTCTCTGTGTGTGTGTGTGTATATGTATATATATATATATATATATATATAATATATATACAGTGTTTGAATTTAACACACAGTGTTTTATTCTGTGCCTATTGAGTTTACTTTGATTCAGAATACGATAATTTTACCCATGGCAGTCACTTTGAAAGGTGGCTTATGGCTATCAAGAACTATTTTATATCTAGTTAAACCTGAAAGTCAATTGGCAAAATTTCATATATATGTATCCATATTTTGGCTTCTACTTCCACACTGCTTAAAAGAATCATCTGATTTTTTTTTTTTATTGTGGCAAAATTGACATTATAAGATTATATAAGGGTTGCCCTAGTGGCTCAGATGGAGAAGGCAATGGCATCCCACTCCAGTACTCTTGCCTGGAAAATCCCATGGATGGAGGAGCCTGGTACGCTGCAGTCTATGGGGATGCTAAGAATCAGACACGACTGAGCAACATCACTTTCACTTTTCACTTTCATCATTGAAGAAAGAAATGGCAACCCACTCCAGTGTTCTTGCCTGGAGAATCCCAGGGACAGGGGAGCCTGGTGGGCTGCCATCTGTGGGGTCGCACAGAGTCGGACACGACTGAAGCGACTTAGCAGCAGCAGTGGTTCAGATGGTAAAGAATCTGCCTGCCAATGCAGGAGACCTGAGTTCAATCCCTGGGTCGGGAAGATCCCCTGGAGAGGGGAAAGACTACCCACTCCAGTATTCTTGCCTGAAGAATCCCATGGACAGAGGAGCCTGGCGGACTGCAGTCCATGGGGTCGCAGAGTCAGATACGACTGAGCAACTAACATTTCATAATACTATATTAATTTTATACAATGCACTGATTCCATATTTTTATATTTTACAAAATGATTGCCACAGCAAGTAAAACTAACATTTTTCACCACATAGCTACAAATCTTCTTTCTTGTGATGAGATCTTTTAACATCTACTCCTTAGCAACTTTCATATAGGTAATACAGTATGAACTCTAGTCACCATGCTGTACATGACAGCCCGTGACTTGTTTATTTTATGACCGAAAGTTTGTACCTTTTACTGTTTCTTTTCTTTAATTAACTTTTGCTGGAGTATAGTTGCCTTTAGGTCCTACTGTACCGAAAGCTGAATTGGCTACCTGTGTCCATGTATCTGGTTCGCTTTGGATTTCCTTCCCATTGAGGTCACTGCAGAGCGTTGAGTACAGGTCCCTGAGTTATGGAGTATATTCTCACTGTCTCTTTTATATGTAGTATCAACAGTGTTTATATGTCAATCCCAATCATTTTAGGTCTAAGAACAAAGATTTTGTGACATGACTTACCAGTCACAAACAGCTAAATTCTCTTGCCTACCTTTTCACAGTAAATAAACTCATATAGAGGTAAGTGATTTTCTTACTTCAGAAGTGAATTCAAAAGTTTTAAGCAGGAAAATAGTTTTCAACTTAAAGAAAAAATTTCATAGAAGAAGCTTTATAACTTATTTTTCCTGAAGAAAGTAACCTAGACAAACTGTAAATTCTAGAACTGAATACAAGTAGGCTTTGCATAGTAAGATGAAGGAAACATGATGGTGCGTATGCCTTGCCTTGAAATAGACCATTCAGATTATTGAAGCTTATGGTTAAGGTCATTATTTTCTGTCCAAAATTCTGCACAAAATCATTTGATATTATATTTAAATTGGTTAAACACATTTCTTAGAGTGAAGCAATTCAGAAGACATTTTGAGACACTTAAATATAATTCTGTCAATGAAGTTTTATAGTGGAAGAAAATCTGGGTTCTACTTTTTAAAGTATATCAGTAAATTTTTCTTACTAGAGTTTCATCTGAAAACTGCCTCCTATTATGCCTTTTTTTTTTTTTGATGTTTGACCTATAATTTTTAGCAAGAATTTTATGAAAAAATGCTCACAAAGAATACCGTTGCCTGTATATACATTAAAATTTTCAGTTGATCACCAGAAGTTTAAATTCATTAAAAAAAAAAAAAGAATTGTGAATCTATAACACATAATTGCTGTGTGCATAGTGAGAAATAGTGCATAATGCAAAGTAGGAGGAAGCTACCAGGACTTTCACTTCAGGTTATGACTGAAGAGTTGATGTACTGGAGGAGGAAATGGCACACACTCCAGTATTCTTGCTTGGAAAACCCTTGGGCAGAGGAGCCTGGTGGGCTGCAGCCCATGGGGTCACGGAGGAGGGTGCAGCTGAAGCCACTGAGCACAGCACAGCACCACAGCTGGTATATTAACTTTCTATTAGTGCTGGAACGAGTGACCACAAACACGGTAGCTTTAAACAGCACACGTTTATGATCGTCTCTTACATTTCTGACGGTGAGAGATCTAAAACGAGTTAGCGAATGTGTGATTCTTCTGGAGACCCAGGTGGAGAATCCAAATGTGTGGTTCTTCTGGAGACCCCAGGTGGAGAATCCGTTTCCTTGCTTTTCCGGCTTCTAGATTTGCTCTTATTTCTTGACTCGTTGCCACATCTCTCTGACCGCTACCTCTGCTGTTATATCACCTCTTCAGCTCTTTTGCCCTAATATTTCATCTGGAAATATAACAAATTCTTACAAACTCTATGCTAGCTGCATCATATTTGATTCAACTGACCTCCAGTAGCCAAATGGTTAGTGTTTACTCACTTGACTTATTGCCAGTGTTAATAAAAGTATATATTTTTGAGGCTCCTTTCCTATTAAACTAGAGACACTATTTCATATGTGAAATCATCAGTACTTTTGTTCTTTATGAGATAAAATTGATAGAAGAATTAATTGTAAATATTTTCCCTGAATTTATTTTTTCTCATTTTCTCTCTGTAAATATATGTGAATAAAGGGGAACATATCTGTGTAAATTAAATTGCTCTCCTAGAGGACTGGATGGTTTTAAAAAATATTCTATAAAGACAAATTATCAGTGATGTGTTTCTACAGTGGTCTCTAGAAAAAGAGGACTTATAAACATTTAAAGCATATCAAAAAATTTAGTATGCCACTTTTGAATCATCATAGAACTTTTATGAAACAATTACAGTTTCAAATAAAATGTTGCATGAAATATTTAAAGTGTTTATGGTGACTCTAAAAAATGTTAAGACCCTGAAATAAAATCCATTCCCTGGAAACCATCTAACCCTTGGAAATTTTGGTTAATGTACTAAAATAATAAATGTACTAAAATAATAAATGTAATTATGTGCTGACTCTTTCTACTCTTAATTAAATTTGTGGACAAAATTATATTCTATTCCATTTTGGCTTTAAGTTATTTGATCCACATGTCTTTTTACACAGACTCGACTCTTCCCTCACATTATGTGGAAGCTCTAGAGCTATATTTATGTGTGACATTTTCCAAATTTAATTATGACAGAGTTCAACCAAGATACACCACAATATAATCTTTTGTATCCTTTAACATCTTACGTTTTACTGTTGACTGCATTTTCATGCAGCTCCAGCAACAAATAACTAAATAAGTCCTAATGTTTTTCATCCTCCCCCTCTCGCCATGGAGACGCAATGAATTTATAACCTGCTGTGCAGTCTGAATTGCCCCTCAGAGCTCTGCTTGAATGAGGTCCTCCTGAATAAGCTCTGTCAAGCCTGACTCTCCTATCTTGTACATTATCTCAGTGAGAGACTATCTGGGATCACGTTCTGTATTCAGTGGTTTTAATTTGTTCAGACACTGCATTGGAGTATGAAAAGACATCTACTTCTTACAGTAAATGTGAAGAAAGAAAATGCAATCATCCACAGCCTTTACTAACCAAATCAAGCCTGAAGATTGTACTCACAATCAATCTTGTTTAGATGAAAAAGTATATAAACTATAGCAAAATACAAGAAAAAGAAAATATTTACATTTAAATACAGTAATCTGAAAATGTTGAGTTAGCAATGAACCCAGAAATAATGACTCATGTGATTTTGGATTATTATCATAATTCTCTAACCTTTGATTCTTCATTTACTAATACCTATTTTCTTTCTTAAAATCAGGTTAAAAATGAAGCAATAGCATAAACAATAATGCAGTAAGATAATAGGAAAGTTGGTAAGGGAGGAAATCCTAAACATTCTTATCTCAAGAAGAACCTTTTCTTTCTTCTTTTTCCTGCCCTCCTTTCTTTTCTTTTTATTCTAGCTTATATGAGATGATGGATAACAACTGAATGTACTGTTAATCATTTAATAAAATGTGTAAGTCTTATCTATCCTGCTGTATACCTTAAACCTATACAGTGATGGGCATCAAATATTTCTTAGTAGAACTGGAAAAAATAAACATTTGATGAGCTTTTGAAAAAATTAAACTAATAGAAGTAATAAATCAACTTTAAAAATTATATTATTAAATAGTTACCACCTGATAATTAATATATCTTACTAATAATGATGTCATGTTTGATAAGTCTGTATCTTATAGTTTCCAACCAAAGGCTAATGCTATTTTTAGTAAAGATAATTTATTGATGAGCTAAAATCCTAAGACATGATGCTAATAAGGCGTTGTTCTCAATATGTCACCAAATTTCGAAAACCCAGTAATGTCCACAGGACTGGAAAAGGTCAGTTTTTATTCAAATCCCAAAGAAGGGCAATGGCAAAGAACATTCAAGCTACCATTCATTGTACTTGTAACAAGCTTATGCTCAAAATCCTTCAAGCTAGTCTTCAGCATTTTGTGAACCAAGAACTTCCAGATATATAAATGGGGTATCCAAGAGGCAGAGGAACCAGAGGCCAGATTGCCAACATTCACTGGATTATGGAACAAGCAAGGGGATTCCAGAAAAGCATCTACTTTTGCTTCATTGACTACTCTAAAGCCTTTGACTGTGTGGATCACAACAAACTGGAAAATTCTTAAAGAGACAGGGTTACTACACAACCTTACCTGTCTCCTGAAAAACCTACATGTGAGTCAAGAAGCAACAACTGACTGGTTCCAAACTGGGAAAGGAGTATGACAAGGCTGAATATCGTCATCCTGCTTAATTAACTTATATGCAGAGGACATCATGTGAAATGCTAGGCTTAATGAATCACAAACTGGAATCAAGATTGCCAGGAGAAATATCAACAACCTCAGATAGGTGGATGATACAACTCTAATGACAGAAAGTGAAAAGGAACTAAAGAGTCTTTTGATGAGGGTGAACGAGGATAGTGAAAAAGCTGTCTTGGCATCCAGTCCCCTCACTTCATGGCAAATAGAAGGAGAAACAGTGACAGGTTTTATTTTCTTGGCTTCCAAAATCATTGCTGACAGTGAAATTAAAAGGTATTTTCTCCTTGGAAAGAAAACTATGACAAATCTAAACAACATATTAAAAAGCTGAGACATCATTTTGCCAACAAAGTTCCATATAGTCAAAGCTAGGGTTTTTCTGGTAGTTAAGTATGGATGTGATTTGGCTCATAAAAAAAGCTGAGTGCTGAAAAATGGATGCTTTCAAATTGTGGTGCTGGAGAAGACTCTTGAGAGTCCCTTGGACTGCAAGGAGATCCAACCAGTCAATCCTAAAGGAAATCAACCCTGAATATTCATTGGAAGGACTGATGATGAAGCTCCAATACTTTGGCCATCTGGTATGAAGAGCCAAGTTATTGGAAAACACCCTGTTGCTGGGAAAGATTGATGGCACAAGGAGGAAGGGGCAGCAGACGATGAGACGATTAGATAGCATCGCTGACTCAACGGACTTAACTTTGAGCAAACTCTGGGAGAGAGTGAAGAACAGGGGAGCCTGGCATACTGGTGCATGCTAAGCCACTTCAGTTATGTTGATTCCGGGATCCTGTGGACTATAGCCTGCTATATTCCTCTGTCCATGGGATTTTCCAGGCAAGAATTCTGAAATGAGCTTCCATTTCCTTCTCCAGGGGATCTTCCTGACTCAGAGATTGAGCTTGTGTCTCTTAAGTCTCCTGCATTGGCAAGAAGTTTATATTTTATTTTATTTTTTACCACTAGCATCACCTGGGAAAACCCTCATACTCAGTCCAATGGGTCACAAAGAGTCAGACATGATTTAGCAACTGAACAGCAGCAACAAACATCTTGATGGTATGCTGTTTTGTCCTAAGCTACTTGCTCTGTTTCTCTGTTTCTGTTTTTCCATGTTGATTCTTGCGTCTCTCTGCTTGTCACAAACTTCAAAGTCCCAAGGAAAAGTCATCAATTGACACTGAAAAACAATCCAACTCTGATCCAATTAACCACGCCCTAGGTCTGGTTTATGTTTTGCATGATTATCTGGGGCCACCAGTGTTGGTAAGGGGGCATCATGCAGAGTACGTGAGGAGTTTAATATAGTGGTTGAAACGTGGGGCTTCCCTGGTGGCTCAGCTGGTGAAGAATCTGCCTATAATGCGGGAGACCTGGGTTTGATCCCTGAGGTGGGAAGATCCCCTAGAGAAGGGAAAGGCTACCCACTCCAGTATTCCGGCCCGGAGAATTCCATGGGCTGTATAGTCCATGGGGTCACAAAGAGTCGGACATAGTTCAGTTCAGTTCAGTTCAGTTCAGTCGCTCAGTCGTGTCCGACTCTTTGCAACACCATGAATTGCAGCACGCCAGGCCTCCCTGTTCATCACCAACTCCCAGAGTTCACTCAGACTCATGTCCATTGAGTCAGTGATGCCATCCAGCCATATCATCCTCTGTCGTCTCCTTCTCCTCCTGCCCCCAATCCCTCCAGCATCAGAGTCTTTTCCAATGAGTCAACTCTTCGCATGAGGTGGCCAAAATACTGGAGTTTCAGCTTTAGCATCATTCCTTCCAAAGAAATCCCAGGGCTGATCTCCTTCAGAATGGACTGGTTGGATCTCCTTGCAGTCCAAGGGACTCTCAAGAGTCTTCTCCTACACCACAGTTCAAAAGCTGTCT
>NW_011494805.1:3241790-3242195 GCF_000754665.1 Bison bison bison | reverse complement strand
ATTCTTGCTTGGAAAACCCTTGGGCAGAGGAGCCTGGTGGGCTGCAGCCCATGGGGTCACGGAGGAGGGTGCAGCTGAAGCCACTGAGCACAGCACAGCACCACAGCTGGTATATTAACTTTCTATTAGTGCTGGAACGAGTGACCACAAACACGGTAGCTTTAAACAGCACACGTTTATGATCGTCTCTTACATTTCTGACGGTGAGAGATCTAAAACGAGTTAGCGAATGTGTGATTCTTCTGGAGACCCAGGTGGAGAATCCAAATGTGTGGTTCTTCTGGAGACCCCAGGTGGAGAATCCAAATGTGTGGTTCTTCTGGAGACCCAGGTGGAGAATCCAAATGTGTGGTTCTTCTGGAGACCCAGGTGGAGAATCCGTTTCCTTGCTTTTCCGGCTTCTAG
>NW_011494805.1:3240823-3240961 GCF_000754665.1 Bison bison bison | reverse complement strand
AGGCCTCCCTGTTCATCACCAACTCCCAGAGTTCACTCAGACTCATGTCCATTGAGTCAGTGATGCCATCCAGCCATATCATCCTCTGTCGTCTCCTTCTCCTCCTGCCCCCAATCCCTCCAGCATCAGAGTCTTTTC
>NW_011494805.1:3202699-3240723 GCF_000754665.1 Bison bison bison | reverse complement strand
CTAATTTTCTTGAAGAGATCTCTAGTCTTTCCCATTCTGTTGTTTTCCTCTATTTCTTTGCATTGATTGCTGAGGAAGGCTTTCTTATCTCTTCTTGCTATTCTTTGGAACTCTGCATTCAGATGTTTATATCTTTCCTTTTTTCCTTTGCTTTTCACAGCTATTTGTAATGCCTCCCCAGACAGCCATTTTGCTTTTTTGCATTTCTTTTCCATGGGGATGGTCTTGATTCCTGTCTCCTGTACAATATCATGAACCTCCATTCATAGTTCATCAGGCACTCTGTCTGTCAAATCTAGTCCCTTAAATCTACTTCTCACTTCCACTGTATAATCATAAGGGATTTGATTTAGGTCATACCTGAATGGTCTAGTGGTTTTCCCTACTTTCTTCAATTTAAGTCTAAATTTGGCAATAAGGAGTTCATGATCTGAGCCACAGTCAGCTCCTGGTCTTGTTTTTGTTGACTATATAGAGCTTCTCCATCTTTGGCTGCAAAGAATATAATCAACCTGATTTTGGTGTTGACCATCTGGTGATGTCCATGTGTAGAGTCTTCTCTTGTGAACTGAGCAACTTTCACTGAGATGTGGAGCTTCAAAGTCAGATCACATAGGTGGGTTTCCTGGACTGCTGTTTCTAAACTATGTGAATTTGGTTCAGTCATTTTAGCCCTTCTGTGCCTTAGTTTCTTAATTCATGAAAAAGTGCAATAATAGCCAAAACTTCATGGAAATACTGTGGAAATCAACTAAAGCACTCATGGCAAATACTTTGTAAAATTCCTGACATAAAATGTGGACTCCATAATCAGTGGGTGATAGTCTCATCATTACAGACTGGGAACAATTATTTAGATATCAGTTTTACTTTTTCTCTCTCACGTTATTTTTCCTACTCTGACTTAATCACATTAGTGAAGTATTTGTATTTCCTTTGTTTTACAGGACTGAATGCTGCAGTTATTTTCACACAACCTGTATTTTTTGGCATAGGCTTGAAAGGATTAAGACTTTAAGAAGCAAGTATTTTCAAACACAAGATGGAGAAAAAGATTCCTTAAGGTCAGGAAACATTAGAGAAACGGACAGTGATATTTCTGCTGTAGACACGGAAGCATTTTCTTGGATATATCCATACGAATTGAATAATGGGGCTATGGAATACAGTGGAACTCAACTTAGAGAAAATTCAAATCATTTCCCCAAATTGCTCTATGGATTAAAGTCACATAAGCCACCTATAAAAGATCTTACTGTCTTGCATTCTCCTCACTGTTTGGTATGGAAACAGAAGGACCCTGTGGGGCACCTGGGCACAGAAGTCTGTTTGTCCCTTGTTTCTTACAGGCAAGACTCCATCCTCTAGGACCTTTCCTGAGTCCAAAGGGCAGATTCAAACAGTTGCTCATCAAGAGAGGGCAGCCAAGAAATCCTCTGAATGAGTGAACATTCCGCTGCTGCTGTTGCTCAGTTGCTCGGTTGTATCCCACTCTTTGCGACCCCATGGGCTGTAGCCCACCAGGCTCCTCTGTCCAAGGAATTCTCCAGGCAAGAATACTGAAGTGGTTGCCATTCCCTTCTCCAGGAGTTCTTCCCAACCTAGGAATCACACCCTGGTCTCCTGCATTGCAGGCAGATTCTTAACTGTCTGAGCCACCAAGGAAGCCCAAGAAACCAGCTGTTCAGTTCAGTTCAGTTCAGTCGCAGTTCAGTTCAGAGTCATGTCCGACTCTTTGCAACCCTATGAAACGCAGCACGCCAGGCCTCCCTGTCCATCACCAACTCCTGGAGTTCATCCAAACCCATGTCCATTGAGTCAGTGATGCCATCCAACCATCTCATCCTTTGTAGTTCCCTTCTCCTCCCACCTTCAATCTTTCTCAGCATCAGAGTCTTTTCAAATGAGTCAACTCTTTGCATGAGGTGGCCAAAGTATTGGAGTTTCAGCTTTAGCATCAGTCCTTCCAATGAACTCCCAGGGCTGATCTCCTTTAGAATGGACTGGTTGGATCTCCTTGCAGTCCAAGGGACTCTCAAGAGTCTTCTCCAACACCACAGTTCAAAAGCATCAATTCTTCTGCCCTCATATTTCTTTATAGTTCAACTCTCACATCCATACATGACCACTGGAAAAGCCATAGCCTTGACTAGACGGACGTTTGTTGACAAAGTACTGCCTCTGCTTTTTAATATTCTGTCTAGAAATAGTGTCAGACTTTATTTTTTGGGGCTCCAAAATCACTGCAGATGGTGACTGCAGCCATGACATTAAAAGATCCTTGCTCCTTGGAAGGAAAGTTATGACCAACCTAGAATCCACCTGAGATGAGATTAAAGGGGGCAGAGATGCTCATCAAATTAGAAGATTGACCACTACTTAAGACAAGATTAAGGGTGTGCTGGCCTTGCAGACCTAATCTCGTCAGCAATCCTACTCTTGAACTACTGCTATAAATGCTGCATCAAATTCTCCTGGGTTGGGACACATAGGTTTCAATGGCAGGGACCTGCTGTGTTTCCTTTAGATGAGCAAAACAATATAGCTATTGTTTCCTACTTCAACCAAAACACTGTCACTGAAATTTAATTAGGCACTGGTGTAGAGGCTGGATTTTGGCATCACTATTTTTTTTTTAATTGGAGACAATTAGGTATTGTCAAAACCCATATTTTTCCAATCATGATTGTGAAATGGCCTCATCAAGGCCCACGAACTGTGTTTCCCTCATTACTTGTTTTCATGTGTTTATTGACCATATGTATCTCCTATTGTATGGAATGCCTGTTCAAGAAATAATATTGTAAAATTTAAGCAATTGATTCCAAAAAGCAACAACTAATGTAAACAGATAGCAGGCCAATCGAAAAAAAGATGGATATAAAGGAGAGTAAACTCTATCCTTGGGTACTGGCTTAATATTTACCCAAGCTTCTCACATATTTTGTCCATTTTCTACAGAGTTGTATGCTTTTAGTTGTTGATTTCTAGTTTTTAGCTTCCCTGATAACTCAGTTGGGAAAGAATCTGTCTGCAATGCAGGAGACCCCAGTTTGATTCCTGGGTCGGGAAGATCCCCTGGAGAAGGGAAAGGCTACCCACTCCAGTGTTCTGGCCTGGAGAATTCCATGGACTGTGTAGTCCATGAGGTCACAAAGAATTGGGCTGCTGAGCACAATATGTACTGAGAAAAATGGCAAAAGGAATAGAGGTACAATAATGAGGAGTTGAAGAGGGTGAGCAGTGATCCATTCTGCCACATACAGATGCACACTTTCTTACACCTTGTTATTTTTATTTGTTGAATTCTTAATTCTCATCTCATATGTAACTTATTTTTATTTTCTTATTTTATTGATTAGTTTTGCAAGGATTTGAATTTATAGCTTTTAAAATTATTATATATTATACAATTCATAATAACATTCTCTTTTAAAAAATTTTTTAAATTTTATTTTACTTTTAAACTTCACAATATTGTATTGGTTTTGCCAAATATCAAAATGAATCTGCCACAGGTATACATGTATTCCCCATCCTGAACCCTCCTCCCTCCTCCCTCCCCATACCATCCCTCTGGGTCGTCCCAGTGCACCAGCCCCAAGCATCCAGTATCGTGCATCGAACCTGGACTGGCAACTCATTTCATATATGATATTAAACGTATTTCAATGCCATTCTCCCAAATCATCCCACCCTCTCCCTCTCCCACAGAGTCCAAAAGACTGTTCTATACATCAGTGTCTCTTTTGCTGTCTCGTAAACTGGAGCCTATTATACAGAGTGAAGTAAGCCAGAAAGAAAAACACCAATACAGTATACTAATGCATATATATGGAATTTAGAAAGATGGTAACAATAACATATTCTCATCATGTAAATAAATTTCTAAGTTCAATTTTATTAACTTTCTGTATTTCTCAGAATTTTTATCATTTAGAAATATCTAAATTACTCAGTTCAGTATTTTTTCCATTATTGCTTGTTTAATATGGATGTGAGAGTTGGACTGTGAAGAAAGCTGAGCGCCGAAGAATTGATGGTTTTGAACTGTGGTGTTGGAGAAGACTCTTGAGAGTCCCTTGGACTGCAAGGAGATCCAACCAGTTCATTCTAAAGGAGATCAGCCCTGGGATTTCTTTGGAGGGAGTGATGCTAAAGCTGAAACTCCAGTACTTTGGCCACCTTATGCGAAGAGTTGACTCATTGGAAAAGACTCTGATGCTGGGAGGGATTGGGGGCAGGAGGAGAAGGGGACGGCAGAGGATGAGATGGCTGGATGGCATCACTGACTCGATGGATGTGAGTTTGAGTGAACTCCAGGAGATAGTGATGGATAGGGAGGCCTGGCGTGCTGCGATTCATGGGGTCGCAAGGAGACACGACTGAGCGACTGAACTGAAATGAATAGTAAAGACATTATAACTTTTCTATTTATCTTTATTTTTTTTCTAAAAACTGCTTCGCAATAGGTTTAATAATTTTTATTGTATCATTTTCTACTCTGCAGTATAAGTATGGGGTTCTTCCTTGGGGCAACATTTATTACTTCTCTTAAGATATAATTGAATTTGATTTCCATCTCAAGACTTCTTTTTGTCACTGTCTATGGTTGAAATGTAATTCAGTCAATTAAGGCAAATATCTTTCAGTTGGAATTTCCTTCATCCCCTTTTCCTTGACCTGCTTCCAGTTGTCACAGGCTTACATTATGAAAAGTTTCTGTAGGGGGATTGATGATATAACTGGACTGAATAACTGTCAGTTGTCCACATTGGATTAATAAATGATTATATTCCCAACTGGTTCAGAGATTTTCTAGTCTACTGTTCCCAGACCTTCTGGGCACAGAGAAATTCTGCAAGAAGTTTCAAATCTCTAAAACCAAACGACACACAGTCATTCCTAATTTAAGCTGGAAAGGCTACTTTCATGTCCTGAAATGAGAGTATATTTAATTCCCATTTTAGGGTAAATGTTTGATTATTCATTTCACAATTTATTATCAATTATTACAGTTTGGTAAAGACTTATGACCTATATAATCTTTCCTTTAAAGAATTCATGAGGAAATGGTCTATGAAAATGATAAATAGGTTATTAAATATTTTATTACACTTTATAATTAAAGTTGTAACAGAATAATAACTTTAATAATCATAAATCAAATTATGTTTAATAATTATACACATTACTAATATTATAGCATTGCTTTTTTCTTCCTAGTACTGAAAAATATCTTAATATCCTCTTCTGTTATTTTGTTATAATAATGTTTTCTTAGATATTTGGTTTATATTTTACATATTCCAATGAATGTTATTAAGTGCTCAAAGTGGTTTTATCTTCATTGCATATTTTTAAACTTGCCTCTCTTTCTTCTGCTGAAGCCAGTGTAAGATTCTATTAGCCTAACTTCATATATTTTAGTGAAAATTTTTACTCTGATGCTCATTTTAGGTTGCCTACCATCCTTAGCTTTTGTTTGTGGTATGAATTTTTGCTGTGACCTGTATCTTCACATGGGATTGAATGAAGCATTAATAAGTGTTTCAGCAAAGTGCTCAGAAACCAGTTAAACCTCGAACACTAGTATTTGAAAACATCCCTGAATATTTTTATAAAACCATGTAAGTGTATATATGTATATATATACACACATATGTATCCACATGCAGTGTTAGTCACTCAGTCGTGTCTGACCCTTTGCAACTCCATGGACCGTAGCCTGCCAGGCTCATCTGTCAATGGAATTCTACAGACTAGAATACTGGAGTGGGCTGCCATTCCCTTCTCCAGGAGATCTTCCAGACTCAGGGGTCAAATGCAGATCTCCTGCGTTGAAGGCAAACTCTTTAGGTTCTGAGCCATCAGGGAAGCCCTATTATTATATACATAGATATTCATACACATATTAAGTGCCTCTAATAGATCACAGCTTTTATTTTATAGCCTGAATGACTTCTATGTATCTGCATGCACGCTTATTAATTTATGCTTCTTTAAGAAATGAAATAAATTTATCCATTTATTGTTATCTTTACCATTGTATATAAGCCTTGTCTTAACCCATAATAAATCATTGTTCCAGAGTCCCATTGGTTTGTTTTTCTACAGTCTTTGGTGTACAGTATTGTGACATTGTATTCAGTTATATATTTAGATTAACTTTTTCCTCCTGCATGTTTCTCTTCATTGTTTTAAATACATTTTCCCTGTCAAAGAACTCTTAACAGTTTATAATACAGTAGATCTGATTTGTTTCAGAAATTGTGTTGTCTTTCCTTCAGTAAGATATATTTATCAAAGTTTATCTGAATAGACTCCTCTTAAAGGATGATGGCCGCTCATCATCAACAGTCAGCATAGTCGTAATAAACACAATTTCTTTAATAATTACGATATTTCATTTTTCATTTAGGCCATTAAGCTTTTTTACTACAAATAAATAATAAAAAAATCCTTAATATAACTTTTCTGGTTTTCAACATAGTACCTAATGCACTCAGAGAATAATAAAAGCCAATTTTGACCTCAGTGATTTTTTTCTCCGTAGGATACACCTTTTTGTCAATTGTTAATGGAGCCTCTGTTATTTAAAATCAGGCTGCCTCATAACTGCTCATGCATAATTAAAACACACCCACATATAAACAGAAAGCAAATGTCAATACCAAGATGGTGGCCTGTGTTTCACTGAAAGTAAAATCACTGTTTAAGACTGCTTAAAGTTATCAGAATCTAGATGTTCTTCTAATATGCTAAATACAAGCGCTAACCCACAGAGCAAAAAGTCATTGAAGGGCAAGAAACCACTTTATTCCTCTAAATGGCATTCATGTGGTCTAAAGTAGTTAAAACTGATTTTAATGCACTTAATATAAAAGGTGCTGCTGCTGCTGCTAAATCGCTTCAGTCGTGTCCGACTCTGTGTGACCCCAGAGACAGCAGCCCACCAGGCTCCCCTGTCCCTGGGGATTCTCCAGGCAAGAACACTGGAGTGGGTTACCATTTCCTTCTCCAATGCATGAAAGTGAAAAGTGAAAGTGAAGTCGCTCAGTCGTGTCCGACTCCTAGCGACCCCATGGACTGCAGCCTACCAGGCTCCTCCGTCCATGGGATTTTCCAGGCAAGACTACTGGAATGGGGTGCCATTGCCTTCTCCAACAAAAGGTGCACATCATAGGAAATCCTGGAATTGGTGACTGAATATATATAGTAGTCGCTAAGACACGACTGACCGACTTCCCTTTCACTTTTCACTTTCATGCATTGGAGAAGGAAATGGCAACTCACTCCAGTGTTCTTGCCTGGAGAATCCCAGGGACGGGGGACTGGTGGGCTGCCGTCTCTGGGGTCACACAGAGTCAGACATGACTGAAGTGACTTAGCAGCAGCAGCAACACAAAGAAATGGCTTAAAGAATAGTCCTGGAGTGATGTCTCATATTACTATTTTTAAGACTATGTAAGGAATTGATATTAGATCCAGAAAAGACAGATTGCACATGAAGGGTGTAATTAAAAAAATATATATATATATATGTATACACATATACATACATATATGTGTGTGTGTGTATATATATATATATATATATATGTAATAGCTCATGAGATTATTGAATGACCTGGGTTTTATCCTTCTCTCTTCACCCTTTGGCCAATGGATTACAAAGTATGAAACTTTTTCCTACTGGATGAATCATATAAAAATAAAAGCTTTAGTCTATGTCTGTGGTATTATCCTGAGATAAATAATTAAACCTGTAGCAAATATAGTCACTAAGTATTACAATGTAGCTGTCACCACCACAGCTATTAATAAGCTATATAATGCAGAGTATAGTCAAATGTCACTGATTAGCCTTGAGTTGATATCACATAGTATGAATAGATGTGACTTCTGCTGGTTGACTGATGACAGATCAGAGGGATGGATCACCAATCACTCTACTTGTAGCAATCAGTGGAGGCTCTGACCATTCATTGTTTGACATCTGATATTTGTGATTTTTCAAATAATAGTCATGTCTGAACTTGCTATTTCAGGACAGAATTGATAATAGGAGGTTTATGTCCCCAAACGATAAAGGGAATACTGACTGTGGTTTCCTGGAACTCTGAGTGCTCTTGAGTTGTGCCTTAAGATTGGTTGGATGAGACGGACCCTAAGGAAGGGCTATATTGTGACAGTAGGGAGATCAGAGTTCAAGTATCAGAGTTCCAGTCTCAGCAATAATTTCTGTTTTCTGCTGATACAAAGCAGACAGAAGCTAAAGTACAAGAGATCAGTAAAGAAAGAAAGAAAAATAGTGAAGTTGCTCAGTCGTATCCGACTCTTTTCGACCCCATGGACAGTAGCCAACCAGGCTCCTCTGTCCATGGGATTTTCCAGGCAAGAATACTGGAGTGGGCTGCTATTTCTTTCTTCAGGGGATCTTCCTGACCCAGGGATTGAACCCGGGTCTCCCACATTGTAGGCCGTCTGAACCACCAGGGAAGTCAAGGGGTATCAAGAGACCAGTAGGGCTTACATAAGAAGATTCAGGACTATTGTGTTCCATTGACATTGCAGATCCTTCCTCCATTTCCCCAGCAGAGATGTAAGCCTCCTAGATCGTTGCAGGGACCCAGAGAGTGGAAACAGACTCTACTACAACTAAGATCACGCATCTGGTCCCATCACTTCATGGCAAATAGATGGGGAAACAGTGGCAACAGTGGCAGACTTTTTTTTTTTTTTTTGGTTCCAAAATCACTGCAGATGGTGACTGGAGCCAGGAAATTAAAAGACGCTTGCTCCTTGGAAGAAAAGTTATGACCAACCTTCAGATAGCATATTTAAAAGCAGAGGCATTACTTTACCAACAAAGGTCCATCTAGTCAAGGTTATGGTTTTTCCAGTAGTCATGTATGGATGTGAGAGTTGTACTATAAAGAAACCTGAGTGCCAAAGAATTGATGCTTTTGAACTATGGTGTTTGAGAAGACTCTTGAGAATCCCTTTGACTGCAAGGAGATACAATCAGTCCATCCTAAAGTCCATCCATTCAGGAAATCAGTCCTGAATATTCATTGAAAGGACTGATGCTGAAGCTGACGTTCCAATACCTTGGCCACCTGATGCGAAGAACTGATTCATTGGAGAAGACCCTGACATTGGGAAAGATTGAGGGCAGGAGGAGAAGAGGGCGACAGAGGATTAGATGATTGGATGGCTTCACCGACACGATGGACATGAGTTTAAGTAAACTCTTGGAGTTGGTGATGGACAGGGAGGCCTGGTGTGCTGCAGTCCATGGGGTCCCAAAGAGTTGGACACGACTGAGCAACTGAACTGAACTGAATGTCTGAGTTGAATTTTCCTGTCAGTCTAGCCAAATGTGGCCTCTGGGTTAAATATAAATTATTTAAACAAAATTAAGAAATGCAATATTTACTGTGCAACCCAATCTGTGGGCTGGATGAGGCCTCTTTCATTTATTTGTTTTTTTGTACTAAACTTTAGTCCTAGGGTATGAAAATGAAGAAAGCTCTATTAGGTAAAGAAGAAGATAGAGAGGCAGTCTATAAAAATGCACATGATCAGAGGAGAGGGCAGTTTCCTGGGCATGGGGGTCTCTCTCCAGGTCCACACAGGCCATACCCTTTCAGAGTCAGTCCTGTGTAGACGTGTGCACCTCTTTGCCACTTCGGCTTCCTTTCTGCCATTCAGGATGCATCGATGATGAACACGGTCAGTGAATTCTATTTATATCCTGTAATAATGGGATATTTCCAGTCATAAATGAAAAACTCTGAAGATAATCTCATCAACTTGAAAGATCTACATACACCAGGTGAATGAGACCCATCCCTT
Organism: Bison bison bison; assembly: GCF_000754665.1. Taxonomy (NCBI): domain Eukaryota; kingdom Metazoa; phylum Chordata; class Mammalia; order Artiodactyla; family Bovidae; genus Bison; species Bison bison. Next base: position 3,230,862 of record NW_011494805.1, on the reverse strand, counting down.
GGTTGAAAAATCAGTACACTAATTCAAATTCTTTCACTTCACATTAAAAGACCTGGACACTTCAAGGCCACTTTTCACTGAGGTTAGAATGAAACAGTACAGTTGTTCTCCTTTTTCCATGGACAGGGTCACATACATTACAACACCCTCAGTGGTTGCCTGAAGTCAGGAATAGTACTCAACTCTATATATTATATATTTCTCATACATACACACCTATGATAAAGTTTAACTTATAAATTAGACACAGAGATTATTAACAGTAACTAACAATAAAATAGGCCAATTGTTACAACATACTCTGGGCTTCCCTGGTGGCTCAGAGGGTAAAGCGTCTGCCTGCAATGAGGGAGATCAGGGTTCGACCCCTACATTGGGAAGATCCCCTGGAGAAGGAAATGGAAACCTACTCCAGTGTTCTTGCCTGGAAAATTCAATGGATGGAGGAGCCTGTTAGGCTACAATCCATGGGGTTGCAAAGAATTGGACACGACTGAGCGACTTCACTTTACAACATTCTCTAATAAAAATTATGTGAATGTGGTCTCTCTCTCTCTGTCTCAAAATATCTTACTGTACAGATTTAATGTTTTTTCTGCCTTCACTAATCACATATGCACTGTGGCTGAACTTTCGCAGTTAGAGGGTGTGGCTGCGAAACGAGGACAAAATTCTTTCTCCTTCACAATTTCGCTCATAGAAGATTCGTTCTTACCTTAGAGCTTAGCAGCCTCAGCATACAAATGTTTTTCTTTCCCGATCAAGTCGAGAATTTTCACCGTTTCCTTTCAGGAGGCCCGTTATGGCTTCTCTTTGGCATATCCAAATTGCCAGAATCACTACTCTTGAGGTTTGAGGTCTTTATTAAGTAAAATAGGGTTTCCCTGGTGGCTCAAACCATAAAGAATCTGCCTGCAATGCAGGAAACCTGGGTTTGATCCCTGGGTGGGGAAGATCCCCTGGACAAGGAAGTGGCTACCCACTCCAGTATTGTTGCCTGGAGAATTCCATGGACAGAGGAGCCTGGGGACTACATACAGTCCATGAGGTTGCAAAGAGTTGGATATGATTGAGCGACTAACACTTTCACTTTTAAAGCTTACTAAAACACAGGCACTGCTATAATGCAACCGTGAGTCTGATAAGGAAGAGGGCTATTAACTGACCGACGGTGGGACTTGCTGGGCAAAGGGATGATCCAAGCCCAGGCTGGGTGGAGCAAGATGGCAAGAGGTTTCATTGCACTACTCACAGCAGCATGCAATTTGAAACGTATAAACTGTTTAATTCTGGAGCTTTCCATTTAATGTAACCATGGCTGATTGTGGGTAACAGAAATCTCAGAAGGTGAAACTGCGGGTGGGGCAGGGAATACTTTATAAGATTTCCACAGGTCTAGCTAGTTTCCTCGTGTGGATGAAACTTTACCATGATTTTTGATAACCTTGGAATTGAATGTTTTCTTCTATCTTTAATATTAGGGAATTTTGAGTATTGTCATGATACACTAATAAATACCCACATTGCAAATCACAGCTGCACATTTCCAAGGTTACAGAATATATAAGAAATAATGCTATTTCTCTAAAGATCTCAGTGCCTTATACAAGTCATCAGTTCAATTTATTTATTATTCAGTATGATTTAAAATTAGATGAAAAAACAAAAAGAGCAGAGTAAGATTGTTTGCCTGTCCATGATTATATTGAATTTCTGTGCATAAATCTACTCACTGGTATAATATGCCCATTTAGGTAAATGTTTTTACTTACAGAAGTTGCTTTTGCTCTTATAGACTATATTGCATTTTAGACCTATTTTTAACAAAAAATCTGATGTTATTTTTAAAGTGCACCTCATGATCTATATGGAGGCTTTGTCTTCTTTCAGAATAAGGTCTCTAAAATCAGATTTCCCTGATTAATTTTTATGCTATGAATTATTCATCATTTATCCATTATAAACCAAATAGGCTGATATTACAGAACTCATAAAACAAGATAGTAATGTAATGCTGAATCAAAGCCAGTCAGTTTAAAGGCAGAGATCTTTTGCTTTCATGTTATTTTTTAATTCTAGAGATGATGTCAACTGCTGTTACAACATTTGTAAATCGAAAAGTAGTTAGAAATTTTTTATATTATTTTCTATTCTAGTTTATCATACACTCTAAATTTTACGCTTCAAAACCCACAGAACACACTGTTATATAAAAGAAACAAGATAGTCTCTAAGTCAGAAGTGTGTTTTAAATAGTTTTATCAGTTTTTTTTGTAATCAGTTGTATTTCCTATTCTTTTTGTTTCTCAAGTGAAAAATGGTTCATCAAACGCTTGTGTATTTATTGCTTCTGTTAGGCAACAATCATGGGGTTTAATGAATTATGAAAATGCTTGGCAGTAGTGGCCTAGAAACAAGGGCTGTTTCCTAGATTAAAGGCAATGTGTGTTTCAACCAGCAGAGACTCAAGCTTGGGAAAGAGTTACACAGAGTGGGAGCTGGACTTGAGGAAAACTTAGTTCTAACTAAGATGAATTCTGGACAGTTATGGACTTTGTGGGTAGTGGAGGGAGGGGGGGGAGCGAGGCTGGCAGGTCCTCGTACATTTCAGACATGTGATTCTTTTGAGAGCATATTTCATCGACCTGAGTATGCATGTAGGCATGGATATTGAAATGTCTTCATACTCTATCACATTCCAAAGCAATTTGGAATTTGAGGTTCCTTTAAAAATTGCACAGTCTATAACCCTCCAGTTGATGAATAGCTAAAAAATATTGAGCATTTGCCAAATGTTAGGCATTATTCTTAATGTGAATTAATTTAATTGTCACAAAACTCCATGAGGCAAGTGATTTTTTTTTTCTTTTAATGAACACTTTATGGGTCTAGAAACTAAGACCTAGAGAAGGTGCACAGTTCACCCAGTACCCCTAGATAGCATGATGTCAGATGGGCTATAAAGTCAGACATCTGGCACCAAAGATTGCTGAAAGGGAAAATAAGACTGTAATTACAAAACACGTTTTTTTGGGTTTTCCCCTTACAACTAGAATTTTGATATTAAAAAAAGATGCAAAATCCCTTGACAACTGTTATCTTGAAAAGTTGAGTGGCTTTTGTGGGAGAGCTGGATCTGAAGGGAGCCTAACTCATGTTTACTCCCCCCTCTACCCCTCTACCCCAGCCCCGCCAGGGTATGCAGGCAGCTGTTATCTTGGAGAGAGGTGCAACTGAAGATGGACTAGAGTCAGAATTCCTTCCTCTGCAAGCGGCTGCCACAGCCCTGTGAGGGGCAGGGCCTGGTCCCAAGGTGCTAACGCAGGAGCCCTGAGGGTCAAGTGCAAGTGGGTCGGTTCCCTCTAAGGGTGTGGTCTCCCTGAGGTGGGAGAAAGATGGGCCTCAGGTTAGGCATTTACAACTGGCCTGCTGTTTGCATTTCAGGCAGCAAGAAGAAGTGGGCTTCAGACTGGATACTTACAATTAGCCTCCTGTTCGTATTTCCTGAGATAAGACATAGATAGGTTCCATTTTAGGAATATACAATCAGCCTATTTGCCTTCCAACATGGAAGCAACAACAGAAATGGTAAATCCCCAGGCTTTGTCCCTTGTAAGCACCTTAAAGTAATCGTCATGGCAAGGACAGAGGGCAGCAAGACCCTGCTTGAGTAAAAGATAAAGGGATCTCTGCTCCCCCCTCTTTGAAACAAGGGAGATGCTGCACATGTGCAGAAAGTCTCCTTGGGGTCAAAAGTCAGTAGGGGATTCCAGGCCATAATGAGTCTTGCTCCTCCCAGAACCCTTCACTTCGAGACTCATCTTGACTGAGGGTTACATGCACACCTCCTAAGACAAACTAACCAGGAGGGGACAAAGCAAGGTGATTGGCCGAAAGGAAGACAAAAACCCAGAAAACTGTCCACTGATAAAGGATTTAAACTTCCCCAAGGCACGGCTCTCCCTCCGAGTTTGCCCTGCACCTTTCCACACGTACTTTTCTTTTCAATAAACTTTTTGCTTTACACTTACCTTCGGCCTCCTCTCCTGAATCCATTCTTGACTAGGCAGGCCAGGACCAGGGACTCCAGTCCTCACTGCTGGCCCTGGGGTCTGGTGCTTAGGACCCCCTGGGAAGCTAAGACCTCACTTGCAGGGACTGCTCGCCACCACTTCTGCTATGTGAGTCCAAAGTCATCCGCACCCCCAGCATGGGCATCATCCCCCCGAGAGGGGCAGTGCTGGAGCAAGAGGGGCTGCTGTAGTGCCAGGCACACAGGACGGAGGCCGGGCCTGGCACACTGGCCAGAATTCCGGACCTCTCTGACCTGCGGCTTCCAAGAGCACTGGCAGTGGCCGCCCCACCCTCACCAGAGGTAGTACGGGATCTGAGTCTCCCTGGTCTTCACATCAGCCAAAGCGGCTCTCATCTTCCTAGCCTTGGTTGACCAATACTGCCTGACGCATTTGTCCTTCAATGAGCAGTAGCTGAGATCAGGGCAATAGTGTTCACGTTGTGGAACATAGGATCTGACACACAGGATACTTTTAGCATAAAAAAGTGTAAGTGTTACTCAGTAGTGCCCGACTCTTTTCAACCCCAGGGACTGTAGCCAGTTAGGCTCCTCCAGCCATGGGATTCTCCAGGCAAGAATCCTAGAGTGGGTAGCCATTCCCTTCTCCAGGGGATCTTCCTGAACCAGGGATATATTTCTTTCATTTAATGAAAGGTGGTATCAAGGAAGTTTGAGGCAAACTGTAGAGATAAATCTATGACATTCCAGCTCAGGAACACAACTCCAGGTTTTGAATGAAGGAGCAGAGACAAGGTAGGTCTCTATAGAGAAAGAACACAAATATAAGTCACAGAATATAACATAGGGGTATGTGCACAGAAAGTGTGTAGAAAGCCTAGATTTTACTTCCCTTGTGGCTCAGACGGTAAAGCGTCTGCCTACAAAGCGGGAGACCCAGGTTCAATCCCTGGGTTGGGAAGATCTCCTGGAGAAGGAAATGGCAACCCACTCCAGTACCCTTGCCTGGAAAATCCGATGAACGGAGAAGCCTGGTAGGCTACAGTCCATGGGGTCACAAAGAATCGGACAGGACTGAGCGACTTCACTTTCACTTTAATTAGCTGCTGAGTCATGTGACTACAAGTCTGGAGCTCTTTAAAACCCACTTCCATAAGGGAGGTGTTTTTAAAATTAATCAAGTAGGCTGCTTGGATCTTAGTTGCTGCACATGGGATCTTCACTGCATCAGGTGAGATCTTTCACCAAAGCTCACAGATTCTCTGGCTGTGTCCTGGGCTCAGCAGTTGCAGCCTGCTGGCTCGAGAGCCCATGGGCGTCATTAGCTGTGGGGCACCGGCTCTCTCGTCGTGGCTCTTTGGTTTAGCTGGTCTGCAGTATATGTAATTTTAGCTCCCTGACCAGGGATCAAAGCCACGTTTCCACATTCATTGCAAGGCAGATTCTTAACCACTGGACCAGGGAAATTCCTAAAGGGCAGTTTTGTTTTCAAAATTCCAATGTGCTATGTCAGCAGAAAGAAGAGAAGTGGCCTGAGAGTCAATGGACAGGAAGCTAAAATTCATAGCTATTTTTGAGCAATGCAGGGACACAGATGAAATGTTAGCACTTCAAGAAAAATGAGTTTTTCAATATGAGAAGAGTCCCATCTTTCCCTACATCATATAACATTGTTGTTATTTATTTTTTTTTTTAATAAATGATTCCCAGATGGTTCAGTAGTAAAGAATCCATCTTTCAATGCAGGAGACTCAAGAGACACAGGTTCAATCCTTGGGTCAGGACCATCCCCTGGAGTGGGAAATGGCAACCCACTCCAGTGTTCTTGCCTGGAAAATTCCTTGGACAGAGGATCCTGGCAGGCCACAGTCTATTGGGTCATAAAGAGATGGGCTCCACTGAGCACACACAGAATTCAAGATTCAAGTTATGCAACATGTTATTTTTTCCCCATAAATATAAATATTTTAATTCAAAGTGAATCAACAGTAATACACCATAAATTCTTATTTTGACACTGTCCAAAATAATCACCTGAAAAACACATTTTGTGTGTGTGTGTGTGAGAGAGTACAGAAAGCATGACTACTAAGAACCAGAGAGAAATACTATTGCCCACTGTAGTGGACATAACACCCATAAAACTCTTTGCAGTCTTTATTGTAATATTGTGCAGTGCAATTGCTGCATGGCCAACTAACGCAACAGAGGAGTGAAAGTGGAAACAAATAAACGAAAGAAAGAAAGCAGTAACGCCATGCTTAAAACGGTTAAAGAGTAAATAGTTCAAACAAATTCATTGGAAAAGAACCTGTTGCTTGGAAAGATTGAGGGCAGGAGAAGAGGGTGACAGATGGTTGAATGGCATCACGAATTCAATGAACAAGAACTTAGGCATGCTCTGGGAGATGGTGAAGGACAGGGAGGCCTGGCATGCTGTAGTCCACGGGGTCACAAAGAGTCAGACAGAACTTAGCAAGTATACAGCAACAAATCACATTTATATCTGTTGGGTTTGTGAAAATAGACATTCTTACATTTTTCTTTTTTTCCTCTCTCTCTCTATATATTTATTATTACTATTGTTATTATTTTTTTACTTTACAATATTGTATTGGTGTTGCCATACATCAACATGCATCCTCTACGGGTGTACACGTGTTCCCCATTCTTACATTTTTCATTGGATGATTTAAAACTTACTTGATAGAAACCAAGGGTAATTTTTGTAGTGGAGTTTTTAATAAATGAAAAGGTTTTGTTCCTAAAATATCATACTTAGCTAAAAACCCTACAGGAATAAAAAAATAAATATGAGGCTATTTAATAAAATACAGTTTACAAATTAAAACACGATGTAGTTACACTACCTGAAAGCCACATAGTGTTTCATCTAAAAAATATTAAAACCAAGTAAACCAGCAAATGTTGTTTTAAAATGGGTAGGCAATAAGGTTTTGAAAAACAGTTTTGATAAGATAAGGTTTTAGACTGGACCTGAGGCAAAGCAGAATAAATCAGTGAGCCATTGCATTAAAATAATTATTTACTGTTGGCAATTTTCAAAACTAAAGTCGGTTTTTAATTCCTGTTAACCATTGGCTCATACTCATTAAGACTTTTAGTGATGTATTTTGTAAGTTTCTCTTTTACAGGTAAAGTATAGAAAATCTGTATATTTGCATGACACAAGTGCTCACATTTGCCTGGAACACACACTTGAATCTCTGCAATAAATGAATGCAACAAAAGTGTGAGCATCATCACGTGAGTGTTGGCTCTAGGGAGCAGTAGGAGAAGGCAATGGCACCCCACTCCAGTGCTCTGGCCTGGAAAATCCCATGGATGGAGGAGCCTGGTGGGCTGCAGTCCATGGGGTCACTAAGAGTCAGACATGACTGAGCGTCTTCACTTTCACTTTTCACTTTCATGCATTGGAGAAGGAAATGGCAACCCACTCCAGTGTTCTTGCCTGGAGAATCCCAGGGACGGGGCATCCTGGTGGGCTGCCGTCTATGGGGTCGCACAGAGTTGGACACGACTGAAGTGACTCAGCAGCAGGGAGCAGTAAGTCACCCCAGTTTCAACATTCTTCACAATTTCATCCAGAATAACAAAAGCATTTCAAGAAGCAGATATTTGACATCTGACATGACTTTCAAGGTTGTGAAAGAGGTTAATTCTGATATAGTCAAATCTATAAAGCAGACTTTTCCCCTCTCATTAAGCTTCTTCAATAGATTGAAATAGACAGACTTACATACTTGTAGTCTATTTTTCTCATTATCAATGTATGCATTCCTTTTCTAAATTTTCTTCATCTTCTTCCCACACATTAAAAAATCATACCATGGAAAGCACTCATACATTTATTATTTATGTATATATTAATAAAACATCACTTTTATTATTTTATATGTGCCTGTATACTTTTAAATTATTTGCTTTTTCATTAATGATCAGATGGAGGTTCATAACATTGAGCAGTAGGCAGTGATTAAAACCATCCCCAAGAAAAGGAAATGCAAAAAGGCAAAATGGTTGCCTGAGGAAGCCTTGCAAATAGCTGAGAAAAGAAGAGAAGCAAAGGGCAAAGGAGAAAAGGAAAGATATACCCATTTGAATGCAAAGTTCCAAAGAATAGCAAGGAGAGATAAGAAAGCCTTCCTAAGTGTAAAATGCAAAGAAATAGAGGAAAACAATGGAATGAGAAAGACTAGAGATCTCTTCAAGAAAATTAGAGATACCAAGGGAACATTTCATGCAAAGATGGGCTCGATAAAGGACAGAAACACTATGGGCCTAAGAGAAGCAGAAGATATTAAGAAGAGATGGCAAGAATACACAGAAGAACTATACAAAAAAGATCTCCATGACCCAGATAATCACGATGGTGTGATCACTCACCTGGAACTAGACATCTTGGAATGCCAAGTCAAGTGGGCCTTAAGGAAACATCACTAAGAACAAAGTTAGTGGAGGTAATAGAATTCCAGTTGAGCTATTTCAAGTCCTAAAATATGATGCTGTTAAAATGCTGCACTCTATATGCCAGCAAATTTGGAAAACTCAGCAGGGGCCATAGGACTGGAAGAAGTTAATTTCATTCCAATCCCAAAGAAAAGCAATGAAAAAGAATAGTCAAACTATTGCACTCATTTCACATGCTAGCAAAGTAATGCTCAAAATTCTCCAGGCTAGGCTTCAACATTACATGAACTGAGAACTTCCAGATGTCCAGGCTGGATTTAGAAAAGGCAGAGGAACCAGAGATCAAACTGCTAACATCTGTTGGATCATACAAAAAGCAAGGGAATTCCAGAAACAAATGTCAACTTCTGCTTTATTGACTATGCTAAAGCCTTTGACTGTGTGGATCACAATAAACTGTGGAAAATTCTGAAAGAGATGGGAATAATAGAGCACCTTACCTGCATCCTGAGAAACCTGTATGCAGATCAAGAAGCAACAGTTAGAACCTGACATAGAATGATGGACTGGTTGCAAATTGAGATAGAAGTACATCAAGTATGTGTATTGTCAACCTGCTTATTTAATTTACAGAGTACATCATGAGAAATGCCAGGCTGGGTGAAGCACAAGCTGGAATCAAGTTTGCCAGGAGAAATATCAATAACCTCAGATATGCATATGACACAACCCTTATGGCAGAAAGTGAAGAACTAAAGAGCCTCTTGATGAAGGTTAAAGAGGGAGTTAAAAAGCTGACTTAAAACTCAACATTCAAAAAATTAAGATCAGGGCATCCAGTCCCACCACTTCATGACAAATAGAAAGGAAAACCATAGAAACAGTAATAGACTTTGTTTTCTTGGGCTCCAAATCACTGCAGATTTTGACTGCAGCCATGAAATTAAAAGATGATTACTCCTTGGAAGAAAAGCTATGACCAATGTAGACAGTGTATTAAAAAGCAGAGGCATTCCTTTGCCAACAAAGGTCCATCTAGTCAAAGCTATGATTTTTTCAGTGGTCATGTATGGATATGAGAGTTAGAACATAAAGAAAGCTGAGTGCCGAAGAATTGATGCTTTTGAACTGTGGTGTTGGAGAAGACTCTTGAGAGTCCATTGGACTTCAAGGGGATCCAACCAGTCCATCCTAAAGGAAATCAGTCCTGGGTGTTCATTGGAAGGACCAATGTTGAAGCTGAAACTCCAATACTTTGGGCACCTGATTGGAAGAGCTGACTCATTTGAAAAGACCTTGGAAAGATTGAAGGTGGGAGGAGAAGGAGATGACAAAGGATAAGATGGTTGGATGGCATCACTGACTCAATGGACATGAGTTTGAGCAAGTTCTGGGAGATGGTGAAGGATAGGAAAGCCTGTCGTGCTGAAGTCTGTTGGGTTGCCAAGACTTGACACAACTGAGCAACTGAACAACAACAATGATCAGGAAATAACAGAAAGATTGCAATTTGGAGTACACGTATCTATGAGATCTGCGTGAATAAAATCCATTTTCTTAGACATTGTGCTGAATGACGTTAATTTGCTGCAAGGGCCGGTTGTTTTCTCCTATCTCTCCTCATGTTTTAAATCCACAGATACATTTCCTTGTCAGTGTTACGTAGTTGTAATGGTGATGGATGGTACTAGTGACAGTTTGAGGATTTTTCATTCAACCTCTAAAAACCTCATAGTGAAGAGAATCTTTTTTGAAACAGCACTTATAGCTTAAAGGATGACTCTTCTTGAAACAGCAGAGTGCAGTAAGGGCCATTTGACATTTTATTCAGTGAACCTTATACTCCTAAAATACAGTTTAATCCATCTTAGAAGTTGGAGCTAAATAACTGATTACAGCAATGAGCAACACTGTGAAAGTTTTGATAAACCAAAGCAAATCCTCCTCTCTCTGAGGAACTCATATAATAGATCGATAGTTTGCATCCAAGTAAGTATGCTGCTGCTGCTGCTAAGTCGCTTCAGTCGTGTCCGACTCTGTGCGACCCCATAGACGGCAGCCCACCAGGCTCCCCTGTCCCTGGGATTCTCCAGGCAAGAACACTGGAGTGGGTTGCCATTTCCTTCTCCAATGCATGAAAGTGAAAAATGAAAGTGAAGTTGCTCAGTCGTGTCCGACTCTCAGGGACCCCATGGACTGCAGCCTACCAGGCTCCTCTGTCCATGGGATTTTCCAGGCAAGAGTACTGGAGTCGGGTGCCATTGCCTTCTCCGCCAAGTAAGTATGGGAAGTGTTTAATTCCACCTGATAAATAGTGAGGCAAATTAGAATTGATTAGAAGATAAATGGCATATTATAGACTCACTTTGTCTTCATGTTTAGTCTCAAACTTAACTTTCTTATTACTCTATTAGGACTTAATTTCGACTCAGTTATTGCTTTGAAAACTGGTCTTAGAGATCTACTCTACAAGTCTACATTTAGCGTTTGGTATATTGTCTTATGTGCTCAGTCACATCTGACTGCTTGTATCCTCGTGGACTGTAGCCTGCTGGGCTCCTCTCTCCGTGGAATTTCCCTGGTGACAATTCTTGAGTGGGTTTCAATTTCCTTTTCCAGGGGGTCTTCCCAACCCAGGGATTGAACCTGTGTCTCCTGCATGGAAAGCAGATTCTTTACCACTGAGCCACCTGGGAAGCCCATTAAATAGAATCATTACAACAATCTTACAAAGGGAATGTAATTACCCACTTAATAAAATCCAAAAATGAGGTCAGACAAGTTGACTGACTTTTCCTAAGGTAATGATATCTCTGATTATACACTAATAATCAGTTTTCTGAAAAAGAAATAGATCAATCAATCCCATTTGCAATAACATCAAAAAGAATAAAACAGGAATAAATTTAACTAAGGAGATGAAAGATCTCTACTCTGAAAGTTACAAAATACCAATGAAAGATATCAAAGAAGATACAAATAAACAGAAAAGCATCTTGTGTTCATGGACTGGAAGAATTATTATTGTTAAAATGTCAATATTATACTGTATTGGTGTTTTTCTTTCTGGCTTACTTCACTCTGTATAATAGGCTCCAGTTTCATCCACCTCATTAGGACTGAGTGAAATGTATTCTTTTTAATGGCTGAGTAATCCTCCATTGTGTATATATACCACAGCATGAAACGAGTAGCCAGTCCAGGTTCGATGCACGATACTGGATGCTTGGGGTTGGTGCACTGGGACAACCCAGGGGGATGGTACGGGGAGGGTGGAGGGAGGAGGGTTCAGGATGGGGAACACGTGTATATCTGTGGCGGATTCATGTTGATATATGGCAAAACCAATACAATATTGTAAAGTTAAAAAATAAAAAAAATGTCAATATTACTAAAAGCAATCTACAAATTCCATTCGATCCCTGTCAAGATCCCGATGGTATTGTTTACAGATGTAGAAAAAACAGTCCTAAAGCTTACGTGCACCACCAAAACCTGAAATAGCCAATTAAATTCTGAGAAAAGAGGATAAAGCAGGAGACATCAAAACTCATTTTCAAGCGATATTATAAAACTGCAGTCATTAAAATAGCACGGTGGTTGTATAAAAAGGACAAACAGACCAATAGAATAAAACTGAGAGTCCATAAATAAACCCAAGCATACTGGATCAACTATTTGACAGAGGAGCCTAGACTACTCAATGGAGAAAAGTCAGTCTTTTCAATAAGTGATACTGGGATAATTGGATATTCGCATGCAAAAAAAATGAAACTAGACCCATGTCTTATACAACTCCCAAAGGTTAATTCAAAATGAGTTAAAGAACTGAAACCATGAAACTCCTAGAAGAAAACAGGAATAAAGCTTCTTATTATGGGTCCTAGTAACTGTTTTTACTAGAATCTGCCTGCAGTGCAGGAGACCCAGTTTCGATCCCTGGGTTGGGAAGATCCCTGGAGAAGGAAATGGAGACCCATTCCAGTATCCTTGCCTAGAAAACATCATGGACAGAGAATCCTGGTGGGCTGTAGTCCATGAGGTCGCAAAGAGTCGGGCATGACTGAGTGAGTAACTGGTTTTTATATTTTTATGTACACCAAAAATACAAGCAGCAAAATAAAAAATAAACAAGTGGTACTGTATCAAATGAAACAGCTTCTGTGCAGCAGAAGTCATCAACAAAGTGAAAAGACAGCCTGTGAAATGAGAAGAACTATTTGCAAACTGCATGTCTGGTAAGGAACTCATACACAAAATACATAATGAACTCATACAACTCAACTGCAAATAAACTCCAAGTAATCCAACTAAACATGGGCAAAGCTCTGAACAGACATTTCTGCAAAGAAGATATGTGAAAGGTCAACAGGAAACCATGCTCAATATCCCTAATCATTAGGGAAATGCAAATTAAGACCACAATGAGATGCCACGTCACACTTCTTAAAATAGTAAAAAGACTAGAGATAAGACACACTGGCCCCGATGTGGGAAATAGGGAGCACTGTGAGCTGCTGGTGGGCTTATAAAGTGGAGCAGGCGCTGAAAAGGACTCTCACAAAATTAAAACTAGAAGTGCTATAGGATCCAGCATTTCTGCTCTAGGAATATAAACAAAGGAAACAAAAGCTCTAGTTCAAAAAGATATCTGCAACCCCATGTTCACAGAAGCATTACGAGACATAGAAAGGATCTGTGTCCATTGATACATGAATGGATAAAGAAGCTCTGCTATCTCTGTCCAAGAGAACATTATTCAGCTGTTTATAGACGAGGAAATCCTACCATCAGGACAACATGGATGAACCTTAAATGCATTATGCTAAGTGAAACAACTGAGACAGAGGAAGACAAATACTGTATAATTTCATATATAGAATCTAAAAGTTAAAAGAAAATTTTAAAAAATAGAGAAAGAGATCAGACTTGTGGTTTCCAAAGGCGGAGTGTCAAGGGAAGGGGAATTGGAGGAAGGTGATCAAAAGGTATAAATTTTAAGTTATAAGAAAAATAATACCAGGGGTGTAATATACACCATGATGACGGCTTATGATAGATAGGAAAGTCCTTAAGAAAGTAAATTTTATGAGTTTTCATCACAAGGGTTTGTTTTTTTTTTCCTTTTCTTTTTATTTTCTCTGCCTGAGAAGATGGATGTAAACTGAACCTATCATGATATTCATTTCACAGTATATGTAAATTATATCATCATGCTCTGCCCCTTAAACTTGTACAGCAAGGTATGTATTGAAACAATTATTTCTTAGTAGAGCTGGAAAAAATGATTTCTGCTGGACTCTGAACCATATATGCTTCAACTACACCTCAGTGTCTTTCCATTTTTTCTCAGCACACAGCTGTAATTAATGGGTATGCTAACATTCTGTGATCTCTTCACTCTGAACATCCCTGACAGAAACTGTGCCTCAGAGTTACTGTAGAAAGATTATTTCTGCCTTCTTCCATTAAGCCCCAGGATATGTGGCTTGGGATTCAAAAGCTCAAGCAAGAACATGAAAGTCTTGGGAGATTGGGAATTATATTTTGATCCTAAAATTTCCTGTGTAAAGTCTTGAATTTAATTATTGAGTCTTTAACTTCGTGGGGTATGAACTTCGCATCACTCCTCTGAAGATTAATTTTTGTTTTTTTGTTTTTTTAAATCTGCAAAGGAAGATGACCTGTCTGCCTTACTTGTTATTTAGAATAATTAACATCACTTCAAATAATGTATGTAAAAGTGCTTTGTGAATGCTAAAAATCTAAATATGTCTATAAAGTATATCTGTATACATCATTAAATGTATATAAACATACTGTTAAAATTACCTAAACTTATTTTGCGACCTGATAAGGCTAATTAAGACTAAAAATAGTTAACGGAATGTATTGAAATTTATTCAAAAGTATATTTTACTTATAGAAATCAGCATATGCATATGGAAATACTGAAACTAACTGGAAAGAATTAAGTTCCATTGTGCTAAAAGATAAACTACACTAAATGGTCCAGGTATGTTATATTTTGTGCACTCTAATTCATATTATACTTTAGTTGAAATCAGTAGTGTAAGCTCTAAATATAGTATAAGTATAAGCTCTAAAATAGAGTTTATTTTAAAGAACAGATATAAAGTTTAACTAGGGACAGGGGTTGAAGAGAGAGCCTTATAAAACAAAATTTGTGTATTATTATGTTTAGTCGCTCAGTCGTGTCTGACTCTTTCCGACCCCACGGACTGTAGCCCACCAGGCTCCTCTGTCCATGGAATTCTCTATGCAAGGATACTGGAGTGGGTTGCCATGCCCTCCTCCAAAGGATCTTTGCAACCCAGGGATCGAACCCAGGTCTCCTGCATTGCAGGCAGATTCTTTACCATCTGAACCACCAGGGAAGCCTTAATTTGAGTAAAGGTCTTATTGAATATTAGATTCCATTAAGACCTTTAGGGCAATTTAACTGATAGCTCTTTTAATGACATTTTAACTAGTTCTAAGAACTGTATAAGTCGGTAACAGAATAAGTAAGCCCTGCTTGATACTGCAAAATAAGATTAAATGATAAGTGTACTGGTAAGTTCTTTCATTTTTTTGTTCTCTGCTTTGCTTTCCTCTTTGTTATTGAAGAGAGACTGTAAAACTATGTGTAGAGTTTGATCAAAGAAAGCAATGTGTTTATAATGAGCGAAATTACTTTCTAAAGAAGTCTAGGTTGAAACTCTAATACCTTTAAGATGAATGTATGAATTCATAACTTGCAAAAAATATAACCAAGAAGAATAGTTTTGTGTTCATACCCTATCATTTCAGAGTCTATGACAGTTCTAGGCAAGGACCCAATGAAGCTTTTCCTATGAATGAATGAATGAATGAGTATCATTTTTAGGTATTTCTGTTCTTAAAATATTTTTCTATAAACCAGATTTTCCTTTAAGATCATATTTATTTTTCTATTATTGTATATACGATTTAATACCTGACTTAAGAATATAAAAAAGATAGAGCAGGGTACATGGTCTTGGAAAAATAATAGATATCCAAACTTTAATTATAATTCCCTTATGTCTTCTCCTGCTTTTCCAATTATACCCTTTCTCCAGAAGCTCAATATCCAAAACAAACAAACAAACAAAATACCCATGCAATCAAAAAATGGGCAGAGGACCTCATAGACATTTCTCCAAATAAGGCATACAGACAGCAAAGAAGCACAAGAAAAGATGGTCAACATCACTAATCTTTAGAGAAATGCAGATAAAAAAAAACAAAGAGGTGTCACCTCATACTGGTCAGAATAGCCATTGCCAAAAAATCTACAAACAGTAAAAGCTGGAGAGAGTGTGGAGACAAGGAAACCCTTTTGCACCGCCGGTGGGCATGTAGACTGTTACAGCCACTATGGAGAGCAGTACAGAGGTTCCTTGAAAAACTAAACAAAGAACTGTTCTGTGACCTGGCGATCCCATTTCTGGGCACATAGACTGAGAAAATCATAATTCAAAAGGACCTGCCTGCCTGCTAAGTCGCTTCAGTTATGTCCAACTCTTTGAGACGCCATGAGCTGTAACCCACCAGGCTTCTCTGCTCATGGGATTCTCCAGGCAGGAATATAGGAGTGGGTTGCGTTTCCTTCTCCATTCAAAAGGATGCTGCTGCTGCTAAGTCGCTTCAGTCGTGTCCGACTCTGTGCGACCCCATAGACGACAGCCCACCAGGCTTCCCCGTCCCTGGGATTCTCCAGGCAAGAACACTGGAGTGGGTTGCCATTTCCTTCTCCAATGCATGAAAGTGAAAAGTGAAAGTGAAGTTGCTCAATCGTGCCTGACTCTTAGTGACCCCATGGACTGCAGCCTACCAGGCTCCTCCACCCATGGGATTTTCCAGGCAAGAGTACTGGAGTGGGGAGTTATTGCCTTCTCTGATTCAAAAGGATACATGTACCCTAATACTCCTTTTAGCACTAATTAGTCATAATTTTTTGACTTTTCTCACAAGGCTTCTTAAAGAATGCCAAAAATTGAGGAGAACATATATGTAGATTGAAACTGAAAGTCACTCAGTCATGTCCAACTCTTTGTGACCCCATGGACTATATAGTCCATGGAATTCTCCAGGCGAGAATACTGGAGTGGGTAGTCATTCCCTTCTCCAGGGGATCGTCCCAATCCAGGTATCGAACCCAGGTCTTCCACATTGCAGGTGGATTCTTTACCAGCTGAGCCACAAGGGAAGCCTGTATGTAGGTTAACAAGCATAATTTTAAAAGTCAAGTGTAAACAAAGTTCTGTATGTCTATTTTCTTCTTAACATTTAAGTTAATTTATCTATGTATGTGCTTCTCATGTGGCTCAGTGCTAAAAACTCTGCTGCCAACACAGGAGTTGCAGGAGCTGCATGTTAGATTCCTTGGTTCAGAAGATCCCCTGGAAGAGGAAACGGCAACCCACTCTAGGACTCTTGCCTGGAAAATTCCACGGACGGGGGAACCTGGTGGGCTACAGCCCATGGGATCGCAAAGAAGCAAACACAGCTGAGACTGAGCACACACGCAGGCGTCTATGTGGCTATCACACAGGCACTGATGAGTTTAGTTAATGGAATAAACGCTGGTTATACTCATGCTGCTTGGATACACTGTAATTGGTCTGGGGTATAAGTCATGGTACTTGACAGAAAAATTTCTGTAACCACATAGATGATGTATTGAGTGTCAGCTATGGCACCAGAAGGAAAAAAAGCTCACTCAAATGGAGTAACTGAGGAAAGATTAATGAACCTTTCTTCAAAGAGTTGGGGGCAGATTTAAAGGGAAAGAAGGATGAGTGGCTGACAAAGGTAGAAAGTGGGAGTGTTAGTCCCTCAGTCATGCCTGACCCTCTGTGACTCCACCCCACCAGGCTCCTCTACGCACGGGATTCTCCAGGCAAAAACACTGGACTGGATTGCCATGCCCTTCTCCAGTGGATCCTCCCAACCCAGGGATCGAACCCAGGTCTTCTCATTGCAGGCAGATTCTTTACCGTTTGAGCCACAGGCAGGATGTCGAATGGAGCAGCGGAGGCACAGACGGGCTGAACAGTTACCGCAATCTAGAGGAAGGTTCACTCGTGAGGCAGACTCAGGGCTCACAACCCAGAAACCGAGAAACTGCAAACCTGTGACCCAGCACTCAGGGATCCTAAGGGAATCTATCGCAGTATATCTACCCTTCAAATTTCTGATTTCCCATGTGCCTGCAACAGCTGCACAAAACTGGAAGACAGAGACAAAGGGAGTTCCTCTGAGAGGTGAGTTCCCCTGTGAATGGAACAGAATGCAGGGGGTTGAAGAGCCAGTTTGGAGGAACATACAGTCAATATCCAAAGACTCAAGGAAACAAAATATTTTAAAAGCTATGTTATGGATTTTATAATAGAGATACAGAGAGATCGAGATAGGATATAAAACACAGTATCTCAATTTTTATAATGTGATTCAGGATGAACTTTGTACATAAAGTCATATGTTCACGACCTCATGGTTGAAGGGTGTTGGAGATGCTTTCTAGACAAGGCAAATGGAAGTGTCAGTAAGATCATAAAAGTGAATAAAGGTGCTCAAAGATGCTATACTGATTATAATAAGAAAGTGTGTGGGGTGAGATGAAGGAGCGTGATTAGGGAGAGAGCTGTATTCAGTGGAAGAAAGAGATTAAAAAAATACCATCAAGCTATGGGAGGTAAAGATCCAGTGAGGTACTGTATGTATAGGATGGGATGCTTTGGTGATTTGTAAAAGAATCCTGTGTGAAGGAGGTGCTGATGCTAGAGCCGTGTCAGAAATATGAAAGGAAGCAAAACATTTAACATCAATAGTAATAGAGAAAAAAATTAAGAGATTAACAAAAAATAAAAAAAATTTGTCAAAGATAGCTTGTACCTAATAAGTGAGAAAATCCACTTCTTTAAGAGAAATAGACCTGTGTTTAGTATTAAACATAGTTGAAACACGACTTTTTAACCATTCATATAAGCTATTTAGTCAGTATTTTTATTTGGCAAGTTGATGTATTTATATAAGAAATTAGAAAGAAGCATTATCTGTAACTCCACTTCCTAAGAACACCTAATTATGGCATACTTTGATTTTTTTGAAGATTGCTTATATAACAGTTTATTGATTTTCAGGGAAATGTAAACACCTAATCCATATGGTGTTATTAATACTTGTGAGATATAGTAACATAGTTTGTTTGGTCATTTACTCAAGTTTGTTATTAAATCTAGCTCTAGTAGACCTTATTACCCAGCTTATATATAAGGATATAGAAAGAGCTACCAGGGAAAACCCATCTTCCCTGGTAGCTCAGTTAGAAGAGAATCTGCCTGCAGTGCAGGAGGCCCGGGTTTGACCCCTGGGTCGGGAAGGTCCCCTGGAGAAGGAAATGGCAAACCTATTCAGTATTCTTGCCTGGAAAATTCCATGGAGAGACGAGCATGGTGCGCTACAATCCATGGGGTCGCAAAAGTGTCAGACAGCACTCAGCGACTAAACAAAGCAAATAGAAAAGAACAATAGCAAATTATATATATATGTGGACATATCAACAGGAAGTGTGTATTTATATCCGTATATGTGTGTGTGTGTGGAGAAAGAGAAATATCTAGCTACAGCTAATATTATATCTTGCTGTTTTTAACTATTTAAATTGCTTACATTTCTATATGTCCTGATTCTGCTTCAACAAGATTTCTCATACTACAGAGGAAATTATTATTTGGGAATTTGTTCTACTCATCTGTCTAGTGTGAGCTGCTGCCACCTGTTATTAATTCAACAAATTCTTTGTTATTTATTCTTTTATATTTATTTTTTTCACTTTTTAAATTGAAATATGTTAACATAGATTGTATAAATTTAAGGTGAATGACGCGGTAAATTGTTGTATGTTGCAGTGTAATTGCCAGCTATCTTGTCACATAATGATCCTTTCTTTTCAGTTGTTAGAATCATTGCTATAACCTCTTAGGAACTTGGATGATTGCACTACAGTATCATTGCCTATACTCACTATACTGTGCACTGTGTCTCTGCTGCTGCTACTGTTGCTGCTAAGTCACTTCAGTCGTGTCCAACTCTGTGCAACCCCGTAGATGGCAGCCCACCAGACTTCCCCATCCCTGGGATTCTCCAGGCAAGGACACTGGAGTGGGGTGCCATTTACATCTCTAGGGCTTGTTTATTACTCATTGCAAGTGTGTGCCCATAAACAGCACCTACCCTAACCCCCAAAGCCCTCTTCCCTTGCACTCACCGTTTTACTTTCTGTTTTCAGGAGTCTGGCGTGCTTAGATTCCACCTGTAAGTGATGCCTTACAGTCCTTGCCTTTCTCTGCCTCACTTACCTCACTTAGCACAATATGTTCAAGGCCCATCAATGTTGTCCCAAT
Source organism: Bison bison bison (assembly GCF_000754665.1). Classification (NCBI taxonomy): domain Eukaryota; kingdom Metazoa; phylum Chordata; class Mammalia; order Artiodactyla; family Bovidae; genus Bison; species Bison bison. The sequence continues at coordinate 3,210,966 of NW_011494805.1, read as the reverse complement.
GGTACTGGTATTCAGGATAGCCAAGATACGTAAACATCCATAACTGCCCAACAGCAGATGGAAGGACAGAGAATATGTGTACATATGTATGTGTGTACATGTATACACACACACACACACAATGGAATGCTAGTCAGCCGTGAGAAGGAGCATCACCCGCCGTTTGTGACCACGCGTGTGTCCCTTCAGCACACTGCACTAAGTCGACACATTCTTAGGGAACACTGATGATGGAATAGACTCTGTTCTAACCCCTGATAAATATTCATCTCAAAGTGAAATCCTTTCTGGAATATTCACAATATCAGCAGACTGAATCTTCAGCAGAGAATGATGTGCAGAAAACATAAATATCACCCATATAAGCAGAATTTTATTTCCACTTTCTTGGGAACAAAATGGGTCATTTGATACGATATACACTTGGCATATCTTTCCTTAAAAGTCTTTGTTTACATTGATCAATATTAACACTTTCATGATTAAAATAATTTAAAGCTACAGATGCATGATGCCTGAAAATTTATAACACACTCATGTATCAAAAAGTTCAGCTTTGTGTTATCAGTCCTGTATCAGAGATGAGTGAAGTGCCTTATCTTAATTACTAAAGACAAGGATCTTCGATTCACAATGCTCTGACTCAAATCTCTCTCTATATATATGTATGTAGATATAAAGATGGCACCAGTATTAATAGGTAGATCACTAGTTTCTTCGTTCTTTAGTCCAATTGTGAACTGTATTCAGTGTTACCTTTTTATTATACTTCCTTAAAAGTTAAATTACTTATATAATATAATGTAAACAATGGATGCCTACTTGGAAAACATTCTCTTTCTTCCACTGCAGTAAGAAGGCAACAGGAATTCTTAGCCAATTTTTAAGTGCACTATACTGTACAACAGATCTCTAGAACTTACTCATCTCGCATAACTGAACAGGGGATTTGCTGTTCATAGCTGTATTTTTAAGGTCGTTTTAGATGTAACGTTTGAGTAGCTAATTGCCCTTGACATCACCTTTGAGTATCCTCTCAATATCTGTGCCTGGTATTCTTACTGTTACATCATCACTATCTCCTGGAACAGATGAATCTATCTTTCAATTTATTTTGTGAAAACGGTGAGAAAGTTGGTTCCACAACTCTCATATTTTATTTGACAATAGATGTTTGTTGAATACTACTATATTTTAGGCACCTTGTGTTTTAGGAGGAGAAATAAATTTAGCCTGGCCTCATGGAGTTTGCATTCTCCTTGACCTCTTTCCAGTAAGTAATCTCCCATTCCTTAAGTAAAGCAATGGTTGAAAAATTTACCAATACAGCCAAACCATGATTGGTTGGCAGTTTTACACGAGCGTGATGAATCGTATTTGCTTTAGGCTATGTGCAGTACTCAGTCAATTTCATGGTGGTTGTCGGGAGATGAATTTACTATGATCCCTTCAGCAACTCAGTGTAAAAAGTGATGGTGGGGATGAGAGACACGGAATGTCTTTCGTGTGTCCATTTATTCAGATATGAGAAAACAGTATCAGAACGTGGCATTGGCATTTCTTCCTTCAAATTTACCACTTTCATGCAGAAAATTTTGACAGTATGTGTCTGATTACCAATTTTATTGAACTTTTGATTTTAACTTCATGTGCTGGGTTATTCAAATGCTTCCTTTGCTGACACCTCCATGTCCCTTTTAGAACACTTTTTTCCTTAAAAGTATTGTAGGGATTCATTTGGTTTGACAAATAAGGATGACCTTTAAAGTTGATCAAACACTGACAACATTTGAAAGAGAAAGAATAGATGAAATATTGGCCTACAAATGAATTTGTATTTGCCTTACAAAAAAGACAATGATAGGTATTGTTTATAATCCATTTTTTATTTATTTACATTAAATATGAAAGAGAAATATATCCTTTCATGCATCATATTTCACAGCAATACTGTTACAGATTTCTCTGTCACAATGAGACAACACTTGTAATAATGCAAATCTGATAAAGAGTACCATAAAACTTCTCTTTAACAAGAATTGAAATGTATAAACTGAATATAGGGCTTTTCAGATGGTGCAGTGGTAAACAATCTGCCTGCCAATACAGGAAATACAACAAACACTGGACTTTGATCTCTGGGTCAGGAGGATCTCCTGGGGTAGGAAATGGCAACCCACTGCAGCATTCTTGCCTGGAAAATTCCATGAACAGAGAAGCCTGGTGGGTTACAGGCCATGACATGACTCTATTAATGCACATATGAATTGTTTAAATTTTTAAATGATTTATATAATGCCTCAATCAATATCCTTGTACATACATAAGTATGTACTCAATTAAAAATATCGTTGACAAATGAATGCAAAATAATGGGGAAAAATGCGACATGAATATGCATTACTTAAAGACAAAATGCTACACAAAGCTAATTGTTAATTTAAGCTTATGTTTTGTGTTTACTGTGTTTTATATTGCTTTGCTGTCAACATTAGTCTAGTTAATGATTTCTGAAAAAGAAATCAAATCTTTGATTTGATTATCTAAGACTTTATTGTCCTGTAGTAAAATGAGAGGGAAACTAAATTTTTCAATTGACCTAAGAAATAGAAAAAAGTGTATGTATGTGTGTATGAGTGTGTAAGTGAATGAGTAACTGAGACTGAAGAGTTGTGGAAGGATCCACTCCTGCCAAGAGTTCACTTGACTTTCAGTTATAACTGGATAGAGGGCAGAGGAGACACTAGGAGCAAGCTTGTAGTACTGGTAATGTTGTCAAGAATGTTCATTTATTTTAGAATCCAACTCTCTTCCTTTGGTTGTTACATGTACCATGTGGAGTTGAGGCTTCTCTTTAAAGGACTCAACCTATAAACATGATCGTCAAACTGACCGTTACAGAGGTCAGTTCTAAGATAGCTCGTGATCTTCTATATGGCTGCTGTAAGAACAGTATCTCTCTAAGTCTGGGCATAAAACCCCTTGGGCCATGTGTCTCCTGGGTTGCTGACCTATTGATTCTCCTGCTCTACATGACCAGCACTCCAGGGTCACACAGTGAAAGTGGGATACTACAGGCACAGACTAAACCAGACATAACTCACTCAGAGAAAAAGTGATTTTTTTTAACCTCTACAAAAAACAGTTTCATCTTAGACTAAATTTAGCAGACAATTGTAGGTAATTAAAAGTTTGCTAACTGTTTTAATTCCTTAATTTTGCACTGAGCTTCTCACTTTTGAATTCAAACATAAATTCAAAAAGGAGAAAATAGGTATCAAGGCCTTGCTTGCTTGTTTGCTCAGGCGTGTCCAACTCTTTGCAACCTATATAAGGCTCTATATAAGGACTCTATATAAGGCTCCTCTGTCCATTGGATTCTTCTGGCCAGAATATTGGAGTGGGTTGCCGTTTCCTCCTCCAAGGGATCTTCCCAATCAAGAGGCTGAATGCCTATCTCCTGTATCTCTTGATTTGCAGGAGGATCCTTTACCTGCTGAACCATTAGGGAAGCCCATATCAGTTCAGCTCAGTTCAGTCGCTCAGTCATGTCCAACTCTTTTCGACCCCATGAACCACAGCACGCCAGGCCTCCCTGTCCATCACCAACTCCCAGGGTCTACCCAAACCCATGTCCATTGAGTCGGTGATGCCATCCAGCCATCTCATCCTCTGTTGTCCCCTTCTCCTCCTGCCCTCAATCTTTCCCAACATCAGGGTCTTTTCAAATGAGTCAGCTCCTCACATCAGGTGGCCAACATATTGGAGTTTCAGCTTCAACATCAGTCCTTCCAATGAACACCCAGGACTGATCTCCTTTAGGATGGACTGGTTGGATCTCCTTGCAGTCCAAGGGACTCTCAAGAGTCTTCTCCAACACTACAATTCAAAAGCATCAATTCTTCGGTGCTCAGATTTCTTTATGGTTCAACTCTCACATTCCCATACATGACCACTGGAAAAACTATAGTCTTGACTAAACAGACCTTTGTTGGCAAAGCAATGTCTCTGCTTTTTAATATGCTCTCTAGGTTGGTCATAACTTTCCTTCCAAGGAGTAAGTTCAGTTCAGTTCAAATCAAGATTACAAATGAAGAAAGTCATTCTTTTATTTATATACCAAATAGTCTTATAATGCTCAAACCTTATGAGTAATTCCAGTAAAAACTGTTCTGTACTAAAGGTAAAGGAAACAACAATACAAAGCCTGAGGATTTTAAGAGTGTACAGTGCATTACAGATATGAAAATTATTTTGGTATTGTTGGAATGAGCTGTGGAAGATGAGATTGAAGGTCTAGTCAGGGCTAATCTGGTGACATGCTAGAGAATTTGGACCCTATTCTGAAGTTTTATGCTCAGATCCAAGCTTTATTATGTTTATTCTGGTTACAGAGAGAGAGAGAGAGAGAGAGAGAGAGCATAGATTTTAAGTAGGAAGTAAACTGCAGGTAAGTCAAATTCAGTGGTTAATTCAGAAATCCAGCAAAAATTGACAGTGGCATTAATCTTTTTTTTTTTTTTCCCCTAAGAGGATACAAAGAAAGAGTTGGGTTTGGGAAGTCTTAACAAGGACAGATTAATTTATTTTTCAATAGCTGCTGCTGCTGCTGCTAAGTCGCTTCAGTCGTGTCCGACTCTGTGCGACCCCACAGACGGGAGCCTGCCAGGCTCCCCCACCCTTGGGATTCTCCAGGCAAGAACACTGGAGTGGGTTGCCATTTCCTTCTCCAATGCATGAAAGTGAAAAGTGAAAGTGAAGTCGCTTAGTCTTAGCGACCACATGGACTGCAGTGCACCAGGCTCCTCCATCTGTGGGATTTTCCAGGCAAGAGTACTGGAGTGGGGTGCCATTGCCTTCTCCATTTCAATAGCTAGACTACTATAAATTGGTAAGTGATTCACTTTACAGCACATGTCTTTTCATATCCAAAAAGTGTTTTTCTAGTTATCCAGCCTACTATGGGTTCTAGAAGGTGCTATTTAATTTTTACTGTTCTCTAGTGATAGTCACACAATAGTGGCCAACTCTTTGTGACCCCATGAACTGTAGCCTGCCAGGCTCCTCTCTCCATGGGCTTCTCCAGGCAAGAATAGTGGAGTATGTTGCCATTTCCTTCTCCAGGGGTTCTTAACCTATCCAGAAAATAAAATAAAAAATCAGTTTTCTGATTTAGGAAAAGCTTTAAGTTCCTTAATTACCTATGACTGCATCTATGCTCCTTAAAAATTCCAAGTGCTGTATTATTGCAACTGTTTTAAGAGGAATGTGACTGGCATCTTGATTATTAGACTCCTGTTGCATCTGGGAACTCAAATTGCAGCAGAAAAGAAAAAGCCAAGTCAACTGAGGACAGCATTCAGAACGCACATCCTCCACCTCTAAAATGGGAAAAAAAATACTTCTAGGATCATTGCCGTCTAATAAGACACCAGTTGAAAGATGAAGGTAAAACAAAATTGTTTTCTTGTAAATGATAACAACTGTAGTGGTCAGGACTGCTACTTTTCCTTTACTAGAAGACACATTTCTTTATATTGTGGAATTATCCATTTACTTAATAACATTTAAATTCTAGCTAATGAAATAGTATTCTGAATTCTTACAGCAGTAAGAATAAATTTCTTTAGAAAATCCAGTGGCTAAAAATACATAAAACTGCAGTTCTTTTCATTGGAATTAGTAAATCAATGCAATGAAAACAAATGTTACAGTCGCATCATAACCAGGATTTATTTTGCATGCCATTCCTGGGGCCAGCTGTTAATAAAATCATATTAACAGGGCTAAAGTAGCATGAAAATGTTGATAATGTTTAAACTTTAAGCTAGGGAGATTATAACTCAGATTATAAATTTTTTTCCACATTCCAATTTTCATTTAAATTAAAAAAAAGTATTTCCAATAAAAATAATTTAAAGCATTGAAACTTCACGATCTGTACCACTGACTGCCTTTCTACAGTTGTTTTGTGATGTGGCCTTATTACAAACAGTGCCCTACCTTCTTAAAAAAATACATCTTTCTTCCCTTTTTAATACCTTAACTCTTTAGTTTCATCAACATTAATTAAAACATCTATCTATTTTTAAGAGTATCCATATAATGGTATATTTAAACAGTTTTATTGTATATATTACGCTGTTGATTTCAGATGTTTGAGACGTTTGAACATTTATTCAAAAGTATTCACAAATGGGGCTTCCCAGATGTCACAAGTAGTAAAGAACCCACCTGCCAATTCAGGAATCATAAGAGACACATGTTCGATCTCTGAGTCAGAAAAACCCTTTGGAGGAGAGCATGGCAACCCACTTCAGTATTCTTATCCGAAAAATCCGATGGGCAGAGGAGCCTGGTGGGCTATAGTCCATAGGGTCGCAGAGAGTCAGGCATGACCGAAGTGCTTTAGCATGAACACATACATTCAAAAATGAATTTGCCCACATTATCAACATCTATTTAGGTCATGTTGAGGCTTATTTAACTATTTCTACTCAACAGTATTTCTGGTCAACAACTCAACCCTGAATATTCATTGGAAGGATTGATGCTAAAGCTCAATACTTTGGCCACCTGATGTGAAGAGCCGATTCATTGGAACACCCTGATGCTGGGAAAGAATGAGGGCAAGAAACGGGGGTGACAGAGGATGAGATGGTTGGATGGCATCACTGGCTCAATGGACACGAGTTTGAGTAAACTCCCAGAGATGGTGAAGGACAGGGAAGCCTGGTGTGCTGAAGTTCATGGAGTCGCAAAGAATCAGACACGACCTAGCAACTGAACAGCAACTGGACATCAAAAACAAAATGGTAGAAACCACGGTCCTAAAATTTCATTGTATCTGTCACCATGCAGTGTGGTTGTCTCCCCATACTCATTTTCCTTTTCTTCTTTCCTGAAAGAGCTCCAAGGTTTAGTTAAGAACAATAATGTTCAGAATAAAGACCATATTCCCTTTTCAGCTATTAATACCTAGGAGAAGGTTATCAATTACTGGCCAATAAAATAAACATTTGAGTAAACCTCAGGAAGATCTGATGTCTAAAGAACTAATTCAGCTGAGTGGGGCCCATGATTCCTAATTTGCTTCTCCTGTTCTGTGGAATATATACGTAGAATATATGTTCCCCTATACCTGGCATGTACACGTGAGGGCTAGAGCTCCTGCGGCTAGCTTGGGTCGCTACACAGAGCTGAAGACAGAAATCACACAAAGAGGTGAGACACAGATGGATCACTGATGGAACCATACTGCTATCTTATACTTATACTTATAAAAAAAAATCACAGAATTTTTTTTTTAATGAAAAGAAATACGGTTCTATTTTAATTAATACCAGGAAGATTTTTATTCTCCTCTGGCAAATGATGGTATTCATTGTGACCTATCTCTAGAACAATAATTTTGTTTGAAATAAATAGTGACACAAACTTTCTTATACACGAAAGAAATTTATTTAAAAACAAAATTACCAAAATGGAAGTCCAAAGATAAAATTGGATCTTGGAATTGTGTGATCAGTGTATCCTAATCAGGAGGCAGATTTACTCAGTCTCTCAGCTCTGCAACACAAGTGTCAGAGTCAGTGGTTCTAATACTGCCTTTTCTTGATCATAAAATAGCTACTAGTGGTCACTGAGACTCAGTTCAGGTCAGTTCATCTGTCTCTCAGTCGTGTTTGACTCTTTGAAAACCCATGGACTGCAGCACGTCAGGCCTCCCTGTCTATCACTAACTCCCAGAGTTTGCTCAGATTCATGTCCATCAAGTCAGTGATGCCATGCAACCATCTCATCCTTTGTCATCCCCTCCTCCTCCTGCCTTCAATCTTTCCCAACATCAGGATCTTTTCAAATGAGTCAGTTTTTCGCATCAGGTGGCCAAAGTATTGGAGTTTCAGCTTCAACATCAGTCCTTCCAATGAATATTCAGGACTGATTTCCTTTAGGATGGACTGGTTGGATCTCATTGCAGTCCAAGAGACTCTCAAGAGTCTTCTCCAATACCACAGTTCAAAAGCATCAATTCTTAGGCCCTCAGCTCTCTTTATAGTCCAACTCTCACATTCATGCATGACTACTGGAAAAACCATAGCTTTGACTAGACGTACCTTTGTTGGCAAAGAAACGTCTCTGATTTTTAATATATTATCTAAGTTGGTGATAGCTTTTCTTCCAAGGAGCAAGCATCCTTTAATTTCATGGCTGCAGTCACCATCTGCAGTGACTTTGAAGCCCAAGAAAATAAAGTCTGTCACTGT
>NW_011494805.1:3197563-3202599 GCF_000754665.1 Bison bison bison | reverse complement strand
CTCCTCTTTTGCTTTCATCAAGAGGCTCTTTAATTCTTCACTTTCTGCCATAAGGGTGGTGTCATCTGCATATCTGAGGTTACTGATATTTCTCCCAGCAATCTTGAGGTTGAATTCATCTTTTTAGTGTCAGACAAGGGGAGATAAGAAAGAAAATAATTTTGCCCAAACTGGTAATACAAATCTTCCCTTTAATCTTGATGTATTTATGTCACATTTCCCATTTTGAGTCATAAGAGTTGACTGGGGAAGACCTTAGACCAATTTGCTAAAATTAATCACCATTTATTCCTGGAGGCACTGATGATATCTCTCTTCTCTCAGTTATAAACGGTTACATACAGTTACAGACAGATGTCTAAATCAAGTTAGGCTTACTGAGAAAAAGAGTTTTGTCCTCATTTCATGTCAATGATGCTACATTAAAGACTGCCATTATCTTTAAAGTTCAAACTAAGCCAGATAGTTTATAGAAAATATGAATCATTTGAATAGCAGGAAAATGAAGGCAAACACACTTAATTACTGTTTTGAGTGATTTGCTTTTGAAAACACTTTTTGAATATGAATTACTGACCTCTTGAATAAGCAGACTATCTAGACATTAAGAAATTTCAACTATATTCCTAGTAGTTTATGTTGCATCATGTTATATTACAAAATTCCCACGACCTGTATCTGGGTTCAGGATTAATTTCCAGTGGCAGTATTTATTGTCTTACAGTGAGCTAGGCAACATGCAAGTAGCCATAAACCATATGCAGTAGAATTTTAAGAAAGATAAATGTTTGTTGTGAAGGAAAGGTTTGTGTTGAAGAGTAGCTATGTTTTACAGTTACTGAAATTTTTGAGAGATTGGAAAAGGGCTTTTAAGAATAAAAAAAAAAATCAGAATTAAAAAAAAAACACAGGCATTTCAATATGACTGAAGATTTTCTTACCTGCTATATTTTCATGTTTATAAACTTGCACAAAACGATGTAGCATGTTTTTTAATAAATGTTATTATGACTCTAATATTTCAACTGTACTACTCATGTTTACCGATTATCCAGTTTTTGTGCCATATCAAAATTGTGCCAGGTAATCCATATTTTTCCTCAGAGTATAGTTCAAGACTGAGCTTCCCTGGTGGCTCAGTGGTAAATAATCTGACTGCAGGAGACTCGGTTTCGATCTCTGGATCAGAAAGTTATCCTGGAGAAGGGCATGGCAACCCACTCCAGTATTCTTACCTAGAGAATCCCATGGACAGAGGAAGCTGGAGGTCCATGGTCCATAGGGTCACAAAGAGCCCAACATGACTGAGGCAACTGAGCACAATCTCATACACCCTTGAGCAACACAGATTTGAACTGCATGGGTCCACATTTATTATTTTTCAATAAATATGATGTCTGTATTTTTATTTTACAGATCTTTAACTTAGTATGAGAGATAGTTTGTGTTTGATTAGAAATCATGATTCTGTTGTTCAGTCACTCAGTCATGTCCTACTCTTTGTGACTCCATGGATTGCAGAATGCCAAGCTTCCCTGCCCTTCACCACCTCCTGGAACTTGCTCAAACTCATGTCCATTGAGTTGATGATGACCTCCAACTATCTAATCCTCTGTCATCCCCTTCTCCTTCTGCCTTCAATATTTGCCAGCATCAGGGTCTTTTTCAGTGAGTCAGTTCTTTGCATCAGGTGGCCAAACTATTGGAGCTTCAGCTTTAGCATCAGTCCTTCCAGTGAATATTCAAGATTGATTTCCCTTAGGATTGACTAGTTTGATCTCCTTGAAGTCCAAGGGACTCTCAAGAGTCTTCTCCAACACCACAACTCAAAAGTACCAATTCTTTGTTGCTGGGCCTTCTTTATGGTCCCACTCTCACATCCATACACGACTACTGGAAAAACCATAGTCTTGACTAGACGGACCTTTGTTGGCAAAGTAAAGTCTCTGTTTTTTAGTATGTCTAGGTTTGTCATAAGTTTTCTTCTAAGGATCAAGCACCTTTTAACCATGGCTGCAGTCACCAACTGCAGTGATTTTGGAGCCCAAGAGAATAAAGTTTGTCACTATTTCCATTGTTTCCAGAGATCACAATATGTGGAATCAAAAGTTCTAGAATGTCAGTCCTGATTGTATCCACACTATTTCAGCTTCCTCTCCTTGGGCAAGTCTTTTTCAATTTTAGTGGCACAGATAGCAGTGCTTGGATTTTCCACTGTACTCAGGTCAGTGCCCCAACTCCTGAGTTGTGCAAGAGTCAACTATTTATGGATCTATCTATCATCTATATAGCAAACGTTTTTTATGCTCTCTGCATTTCTCCCCATTGATTACCATTTATCTTACAAGACCTTATCCTTGACTTTTGCTTTACAGTAATTCTTGAAATCAGGTATTGTATATTCTCCACATGTCTTCCTGTTTCCAAATGGGTTACAACTTTTCTTTGCATTTCCATGTTCAAAGTATAATATATGTTTTCAACTTTTACCAAAAAATCTTTAAAATTCCACTTTGTGCTTTATTTTGAACCTACATTGTAATTTCCGGAGAGGTTTCATTCAAAAATATTGAGTTTTCCAATGTAACCATGCTATTTTTCTCTTTTACTGAGATTCTCAGTTTCTCTCACAACATGTAAGTTAAATTTATTACATGTTATACATTTTCAGAAACTTTTTAAAGGGTGCTTAATTTCTTGATTTGTTTTCTAAATATTTGCTACTAGTTTGTACAAGAGATTTTGTTAGTTGACCTTTTATTCTAGATCTTCTTATATTTGTTTTTTAATTCTGTATTGTCTTGTTGATTTTTAAAGACTTTCTAACTAGCAGTCATTTTAACTAACGAGGAGAGAGAAGAAAGTCTTCTTAAGTGAACAATACAAAGAAATAAAGGAAAATAATAGAATGGGAAATACTAGAGATCTCTTCAAGAAAATTGGACATATCAAGGGAACATTTCATGCAAAGATGGGCTTAATAAAGAACAGAAAAGGCAAGGACCTAACAGAAGCAGAAGAGATTAAGAAGAGGTGGCAAGAATACACAGAACTGTACAGAAAAGATCTTAATGACCTAGATAACCAAGATGGTGTGATCACTCACCTAGAGCCAGACATTCTGGAGTGTTAAGTTAAATGCACCTTAGGAAGCATCACTACAAACAAAGCTAGTGGAGGTGATGGAATTCCAGCTGAGCTACTTCGAATCCTAAAAGATGATGCTGTGAAAGTGCTGCACTCAATATGCCAGCAAATTAGGACAACTCAGCAGTAGCTGCAGGACTGGAAAAGCTCAGTTTTCATTCTAATGCCAAAGAAAAGCAATACCAAAGAATGTTCAAATTACCACACAATTACACTCATTTCACATGCTAGCAAAGTAATGCTCAAAATCTTCAAGCTAGACTTCAACAGTATGTGAACTAAGACCTTACAGATGTGCAACTGGAATCTAGAAAAGGTAGAGGAGCCAGAGATGAAATTGCCAACATCCACCGGATCACAGCAAAAGCAGGGAAATTCCAGAAAAACATCTACTTCTGCTTCATTGACTACACTAAACCCTTTGACTGTGTGGATCACGACAAACTGTGGAAAATTCTTAAAAAGATGGTAATCCCAGACCCTCTTACCTGCAGTCTGAGAACCTGTATGTAGGTCAAGAAGCAAAAGTTAGAACCATACGTGGAACAATGCACTGGTTCAAATTTGGGAATGGAGTACATCAAGGCTGTATATTGTCACTCTGCTTATTTAACTTATATGCAGAGTACATCAAGCAAAATGTCATGTTGGATGAATCACAAGCTGAAATCAAGACTGCTGGGAGAAATATCAGTAACCTCAGATATGCTGATGATACCACCTTAATAGCAGAAAGTGAAGAGAAACTAAAGAGCCTCTTGATGAAAGTGAATGTGGAAAGTGAAAAACCTGGCTTAAAACTCAACATTCAAAAAACTACGATCTTGGGGAAGGCGTCAAGATGGCGGAGGAGTAGGACGGGGAAAACACTTTCTCCCCCACAAATTCATCAGAAGAGCATTTAAACGTCGAGTAAATTCCACAAAACAACTTCTGAATGCCGGCAGAGGACATCAGGCACCCAGAAAAGCAACCCAACTCCTCGAAAGGAGGTAGGAAAAAATATTAAAGACAATAAAAGAGACAAAAGAGGGAGGGACGGAGTTCCGTCCCGGGAAGGGAGTCTTAAAAAGAGAGAGGTTTCCAAACACCAGGAAACCTTCTCACTGCCGAATCCGTGCCGAGCTTTGGAAGCACAGAGGACAACATAACAGGGATAAAAAATAAATAAACAATTAAAACTCGCAGATTGCGAGCCCTACGGTAACTCCTCCAGCGGAGAAGCAGCGCAGATGCCTGCATCCGCCATTAGCAAGCGGGGGCTGGGCAGGGAGGCGCGGCGCGGGCTGCATCGCTGAGAGTAAGAATCTGGCCTGAATACCCTGAGCACTATCTGAGCGAAATAATTTGGGCTAGCAAACCAGACTGTGGGATATCTACCATGCGAAAAGCCAGCCCTAACCTAAGACACCGCCAGCCCGCGCACGGAACAAAGGACTAAACAGAGGTAGCCGGCTGCAAACCTTCTCCCTCCGGTGACAGGCAGCCAGAGCCGGAAGGGGGCAATCGCAGCCCCAGAGAGACATTATCTATAAAACTGGCTTCTTTGCTAACTAAAACTTATTGGGGGTCTGGACGGTCAACATCTGCCTGAGAAGGTGCGCCGGTTTTACACTCAGATAACCAAGTGGCGGGGAGGCGATAAGTCGCAGCATTGGCGCTCGCCAAACACCTCATCACCTGAGCTGCTCGGACCTGGGAAGAGCACAAAACGCAGCCCCAACTGAGTCTGCGCCTCTGAGGACTACCTGAGTGCCTGAACCTGAGCGGCTTGGACCTAGGAGGTGTATGCAGCCCAGGGCCAGCCTCGGATTGTTCCCGGCGGAACAACCTAGAGCCTGAGCAGTGTGGGCAGGGAGGCTACACGCGCTGTGAGCGGGGGCAGACCC
>NW_011494805.1:3196359-3197007 GCF_000754665.1 Bison bison bison | reverse complement strand
CAAGAAACCCAGAGAGTCCCAAACAGGGTAAACCCAAGGAGAAACACCCCAAGACACATATTAATCAAATTAACAAAGATCAAACACAAAGAACAAATATTAAAAGCAGCAAGGGAAAAACAACAAATAACACACAAGGGAATTCCCATAAGGATAACAGCTGATCTTTCAATAGAAACTCTTCAAGCCAGGAGGGAATGGCAAGACATACTTAAAGTGATGAAAGAAAACAACCTACAGCCCAGATTATTGTACCCAGCAAGGATCTCATTCAAATATGAAGGAGAAATCAAAAGCTTCTCAGACAAGCAAAAGCTGAGAGAATTCAGCACCACCAAACCAGCTCTCCAACAAATACTAAACGATATTCTCTAGACAGGTAACACAAAAATGGTGTATAAAGTCGAACCCAAAACAATAAAGTAAATGGCAACGGGATCATACTTATTAGTAATTACCTTAAACATAAATGGGTTGAATGCCCCAACCAAAAGACAAAGACTGGCTGAATGGATACAAAAACAAGACCCCTACATATGTTGTCTACAAGAGACCCACCTCAAAACAGGGGACACATACAGACTGAAAGTGAAGGGCTGGAAAAAGATTTTCCATGCAAATTGGGACCAAAAGAAAGCAGGAGTCACA
>NW_011494805.1:3140559-3196259 GCF_000754665.1 Bison bison bison | reverse complement strand
GAAGATATAACAATTATAAATATATATCCACCCAACATGGGAGCACCGCAGTATGTAAGACAAATCCTAACAAGTATGAAAGGAGAAATTAACAATAACATAATAATAGTGGGAGACTTTAATACCCCACTCACACTTATGGATAGATCAACTAAACAGAAAATTAACAAGGAAAAAAAAAAAAAAAAACATGTATCTATAAAGTTCACTAAAGCAAAGCACAGTAAAACGAGGGATTGCAAATTTTTATCCTCTACACTGTGAGAACAAAAATCTTCCAGAGCAAAGCTTCCGAAGTGTTGAAGTCATTGTCGTCCACCACTGGAAGAGTGAAGGTGCTGCCGTCAAAGCCAAGGCTGCATGTGAGGATGTATAACATGATCAGGTCATTTCCAGCCCTAAATGAACGTTTTAGGCTGCTGGAGCCATCTACACTTACCGAGGAGATGTCTGAGAGTGATCAAGTAAACCCAAGCACCTAGACAGTAAAACTGTTACCTTTTGAGGCCCTCTTTTTATTCAGCTCACTTTTTCCATTTCCTTCCTTTATTATCCAGTCTTCTCATAAAATCTCCCTCAGTATATTTTGCTTAAAGTTAAGACTTAGATAACACTTGTTGTTTATTATCATCAGGAATGGTGGATTTGGTAGTTTTTCTATTATTCAATAGAGTCTTACCCCAGTGAAATGAAGAGTTCCACTCAGCTTTCAAGATAATTCAATTATCATTGCTCCCTACATCATAAAGTCTGTGTGACAAAGTTTGATAAAAATTAAAAAAAAAAAAAAACAAAACATACATGTAGCCCAGGACTTCCCTGGTGGTCTAGCGGCTAAGAAAAAAAAAAACAAAAAAAAAACTACGATCTTAGCATCAGGTTCCAACACCTCATGGGAAATAAATGGGGAAAAAATGGCAGACTTTATTTTCTTGGTCTCAACGGTCATTGTGGATGATGACTGCGGCCATGAAATTAAAAGACATCTTCTGCTTGGAAGAAAACCTAAGAGAAATCTGGACAGCATATTAGAAAGCAGAGACATCATTTTGCTGACAAATGTCTATATAGTCAAAGCTATGGTTTTGCCAGTAATTGTGTTTGGAAGTGAGAGTTGGACCACAAAGAAAGCTGAGCACCAAAGAATTAACGCTTTCATATTATGGTGCTGAAGAAGACTCTTGAGAGTTCCTTGGACAGCAAGGAGATCAAACCAGTTAATCCTAAAGGAAATCAGCCCTGAATATTCACTGGAAGGACTGATGCTGAAGCTGAAATTCCAATAGTTTGGTCACCTGATGCAAAGAGTCAAATTATTGGAAAAGACCTGGATGCTGGAAATGATTGAGGGCGTAAGGAGAAGGGAGCAACAGAGAATGAGGTGGCTGGATGGCATCACTAAATCAATGGACACAAGTTTGAGCAAACTTCAGGAGATAGTGAAGGATAGGGAAGCCTGTGGTGTTGCACGGAGTCCATGGGTAGCAAAGAGTCATAAATGACTTAGGAAATAACAACGACAAACAAACGTGGGGTTGTGGTATCCTGTTGGAAAATTATACATTTCATGTTGACTAACTCTGAATACTTTTTGTCAAAGGCTGTTTCAGTTGATCTGATTGGGATCAATTCTTGTTGGAATTAATCATTTCATTTTCCAGAAGGAAGTCATAATAGAGGACTCCCTTCCAATTCCACCACAGATACAGTATCAGGTTCTTTGGATGAAGACCAATCTTTGGTGTGGTTGGTGGTGGTTCATTTTGCCTGCCCCATGATTTGTTCCATTTCACATTATTATATGGCATACACTGTTCATCACCCATCACATTTTGTTTTAAAAATGGAATGCTTTTTTTAGGTTTAAGTAAAGAATTACATGCAGAGAAATGGTCAATATATATATATATATATTTTTTGGCCTAACTTAGGTGGAACCCAAACATCAAAGCAATGAACATAACCAAGCTGGTGCAAATGACTTTCAATACTTGATTTAAATATTTTGAGTATGCTATTTCCCAAGTGGTATAATGTTGATCATTTTCAATTAACGTCTAGATTTGATAGCTATCAACTTCCATTGTTCTACCCAACTGTGGAGCATCATCGAGTGACAGACAATATTAAAGGAAATAATTGCAAAAGTAAAATAAAAGGGATAACTACTGACAGAATAGTGTAAAGAATAAGAAGTGTCATTATGAAATTTTAAGGCAGGAAGAAGTAAGAACCGTGTCTTTTATATTCTTCAGAGCAAATTTTACATCTTCCTGGGGATGACTTATTCTATTATAGAGTGAGTATTCATTTTAT
The DNA here is from genome assembly GCF_000754665.1 of Bison bison bison. NCBI lineage: Eukaryota > Metazoa > Chordata > Mammalia > Artiodactyla > Bovidae > Bison > Bison bison. The sequence continues at coordinate 3,193,943 of NW_011494805.1, read as the reverse complement.
TAAAATATGGCATACAAGTCTATATGATCCTTAATTTACACTTGTCATGGTTTTTGAAATTTAAAACAATTTCCAACAAAGTAAGATAGAGAAAAGGTTAGTGAAGACAGAAATATGAGCTAATTCAGCTTGTTTGTTCATAGATGTTAAAATACACTGAGTAAAATTATGTGTATCTCTATGTATATATATATATTTTCAAAAGCCAATGGAACTCAAAAGTGAAAGTATTAGTTAGCTGTGTCTGACTCTTGGCTACCTCATGAACTGTAGCCCAACAGCCTCCTCTGTCCATGAAACTATCAAGGCAAAGAATACTGGAGTGAATTGCCGTTCCTTTCTCCAGGGGAGCTTCCTGACTTAGGGATCAAACATGGGTCTCTTGCATTGCAGGCAGATTCTTTACTATCTGAGTCACCAAGGAAGCCCATAATTCCAAGTAAGTAGCAAAGTAAACAGATTCTCAACACACATGCGTAGTGTTTCTGGGGAGCTGATATAGCGAGATCTCCACAGACCCTAAAGGAAACACAGAGGTGGGTGAGACGTGTGGGTGGAACTACAGTGATCCCCAAGCCCCCAGAACAAGCACAGTGAAGACTAGAAGCCACATTCTGCCCCAGGGTTGGGGGGAGGGAATCTCCAATGCCAAGTGCAGTTCTGAGAAGAGCGATGTGCTTCATAAACCCTTGTTGGATGAATGATCTGTTCACTATATATAGGCTTTGCTATATACATTGAAATTCAAGATTGTGAGTAAACTTGCTTACACCAATTAATGTTAAAAAGCATATATACAGAATATACGTATTAGTCAATACAATTCACAATCATGTGTTGCTCAGTCGTGTCTGACTCTTCACGATCCCATGGACTATAGCCCACCAGGCTCCTCCATCCATTGGATTCTCCAGGCAAGAATACTAGAGTGGGTTGCCATTTCCTTCTCCAATTCACAGTCATAATTACATAATAATGCAACTAAAACCACTCCTACAATAAAGGTGCTAAAAATAAACCAGTCCAGAATAATAAAATAATCTTTTGATTACAATCATGATACTGACTACCTACTATGAAGACATTTTCAAGATTTAAATGGTTATCAAACACTTTTTAAGAAAATGATATTTCTAGTTTAAATAAAGTCAAATATAATTTATTATCATTTGACTCTATTTCCACTGACTATATTTATAAAAGATTAACAGGCTATCATGAAACAAAAATAACTCTAATCAGAATAGGGGACTATGAGAAAAATGTACAGCCATTTTGAGATGCCAATAATGCTAAACTTTTTTATTTTTTTGGAAATGAAAAATGTATTTTCTTTCTGATGTCTTTCCAAAACATGAAGTAAGATATGCATTTCATATCTCTGATTTTCATTTGTGGAATTCATTCTGAAGGGACAAATTACATATTTTATATACAAATATTTACAATGTAAAATGTGTAAGATAGAAAAAGGCTTAAACAAAAACCAAGTAAAATTAGGTAGATGTCTTAACTGAGATGTCAATACTGATCCCTTTTGTTATTTAAATTTTCAAGAAATCCTTCCATATTTTAAGCAGCATTCTGGATTTTATTTCACTAAACCAGAAGAAAGTCCTGGTACAGTTAGCATTGTTTAAAAAAAAGTAAAGGGAGGCAATTTGGTTGCACTAAGAAACAAATGCTGAACTATTGACATGTATATTTTATCAGATTAAATATATATATCCTTTCATTTATATCAGTCAAAATATCACATTGGGTGTTGGATATTTTTACCTGTCTGTCTTAAAATTCAGGACTACCTTTGCAATCATGGTCAAACCAGAGGAATACCAGAAACTTTACTTAAAATATTTTATCTATAGGCCATACATATATAGAATTACCAGATTTTCCATGACTTCTTTTGACGAAAAATTCTATCCCTAATCTTGCAAAAGTATCACCTGTAAAGGGCGGATACTAAATTTTCAGAAAGTAGTATCTCACTGTTTATTATTAGCAAGACATTTGGCTTCAAGTCCTGTGGGAATGATATTGATTACTCCACCTGTGGTGCAGACCTATGGAAATGGTTTGGCACTTCCTCTTGGACTCTGAGGTACTTATTTAAACCGGCCCCTCCGAGTGCCTTGGATTGTGGCTCCCCTGATGTCTCAGCCCATTAAGTATCTGCCTGCAGTGCAGAAGACCTGGGTTCGATCCCCGGGTTGGAAGACTCCCTAGAGGAGGGCATGGCAACCCACTCCAGTATTCTTTCCTGGAGAATCCCACGAACAGAGGAGCCTGGTGGGCTACAGCCCACGGGGTCGCAAAGAGGTGACACAGCTGAGTGAGTAACACAACACAACAGCAACAAGTCCTGGTGCCATGTAAGAAGTGAACACCTTAGTCTTCGAGAAATGTCATGAAAATTAATCAAGTTTGGATTGTTAAGGACATTAAAATATAAAACAAGCCAAGGACGACAGGTAGTATTATTTACTTCAATATTTGAATTTTTTGTGGCAAATAGGAAGGGTTGTATGTAGTTTATCCATTTGAAAGAATCCTCAACATTCAGAAAATGAAGATCATGGCATCTGGTCCCATCATTTCATGGGAAATAGATGGGGAAACAGTGGAAACAGTGTCAGACTTTATTTTTTGGGGCCCCAAAATCACTGCAGATGGTGACTGCAGCCATGAAATTAAAAGACTCTTACTCCTTGGAAGAAAAGTTATCATCAACCTAGACAGCATATTGAAAAGCAGAGACATTACTTTGCCAACAAAGGTCCGTCTAGTCAAGGCTATGGTTTTTCCTGTGGTCATGTATGGATGTGAGAGTTGGACTGTGAAGAAAGCTGAGTGCCGAAGAATTGATGTTTTTGAACTGTGGTGTTGGATAAGACTCTTGAGATTCCCTTGGACTGCAAGGAGATCCAACCAGTCCATTCTGAAGGAGATCAGCCCTGGGATTTCTTTGGAAGGAATGCTGCTAAAGCTGAAACTCCAGTACTTTGGCCACCTCATGCGAAGAGTTGACTCATTGAAAAAGACTGTGATGCTGGGAGGGATTGGGGGCAGGAGGAGAAGGGGACGACAGAGGATGAGATGGCTGGATGGCATCACTGACTCCATGGACATGTGTCTGAGTGAACTTTGGGAGTTGGTGATGGACAGGGAGGCCTGGCGTGCTTCGATTCATGGGGTCACAAAGAGTTGGACATGACTGAGCGACTGAACTGAACTGAACTGAACTGAGCCTTAGTTTCGGAGGAGCCTGTTAGGCTGCAGTCCATGGGGTCGCTGAAGGTCCCACACAACTGAGCTACTTCACTTTCACTTTTCACTTTCATGCATTGGAGAAGGAAATGGCAACCCACTCCAGTGTTCTTGCCTGGAGAATCCCAGGGACGGGGGAACCTAGTGGGCTGTCGTCTATGAGGTCACACAGAGTCCGGACAAGACTGAAGCGACTTAGCAACAGCAGCAGCAGCAGTCTTACTTTAATAGCATGAATCAAGTTTTGATTATCTTGTAAATCAGGTGAGAACAGCTTTCAAATGAGGAGTAAGGAGTGACTGTCAGGTTTGGCCGCCTTGTTCTTTTAAAGTCATTTCTTACAACATATTGCAAATCAGGATTTTAGAATGTGTTAGATAAACCCTCTGAGGCAAAGGCTTAGTTCCAACAGTTCAAACAGTATAAACAGGGCTACCGTTTCAGTGTGAAAGACATACAGGATCAAGCAATATATTAAACTTTGCTAACAAAAACCTAGTTGGATTAAGTTCTGTAATAAATAACAACACTATACTCAAAATTGATTTTTAAAATATATTTCCACTTAAAGGTGTTCTGACTGTACTTTTTTAGCTGACTTTGCTTCTGTTTCTAAAACAGCACAGCTTTCAAGAATACTTTTAAGGGAAAATTAATGCTTTAACTGTGTATATATTGTTGACTCAGCAAAAATATTGCTGAGTTGATGACACCTCCCAAAGCTCAAATCCCAGTATTTAATGAAGTCTTTCCTAATCTCTTGGCAAGAGAAAGGATAACAAGATTTGTCTACATTAAAAACATATGAAAGTGGAAGAATGTTTTTTATTATGACTTCTCAGATATATTTATTTTTCTTGGTATATACCTCCAGTGTTTTTGAAAAGGCTTTAGTGTCAAATTGTAACTATTTATTATTGATAATTCCCTCACCAGTAATACTATACACCTGTGAGAAAATCTTATTTTATCAGTAGACTTATTATATAAAACTGTGGTTCATTCTATATTATTATTATAAGAATGAATGTTTACTTCAAATTTCAACTAATATTATGTACAAATTGCTGGATAGTTGAGTGTATGTGCTTAGATATTTTTCAAATCCTTGGCACTTCATGGAACCTGACATATCAGAGATAAAACTGCAATAGTGCTTTGCTTTACTTTGACACTTTTATTTGAATTGTATGTGAATCCTGGTGACTACTTTTAAATGGAATTGGAAAAGCTTCATTTATATCTCACTTAGAAAATGTGATGGCAATCAACTTCTACATCAAACTACTTTACCATTCAACGTGTGGTCTCCATTTGCTTTGAGTGTGCTTTCATTCATTCACTTACTCATTCATTTACTAAGTATGTAATGAATATCTACTTAAAACAGATAGGGCACATAGGAGCCTGTGGCTAATACTTTCTTGCAGAGAGAATAAAAGACAAGTCAGGTGTTTGTAAAAGAATTTTCAAGTTGAGAAGAAGATGAATGGGTAACTCTGTAAAGGCAAAACAGACATGGAACCACGGGAAGAGCATAAGGAATGTGAAGACTTGGGGGAGAAGACAGTAGAGTGTATGTGGAAGATAATCCAGAATTCAAGAGATAAATTCCATGCTTAGCAGCTGTTGCTGCTAAGTCATTTCAGCAGTGTCCAGTTCGGTGAGACATCCCTGGGATTCTCCAGGCAAGAACACTGCAGTGGGTTGCCATTTCCTTCTCCAATGCATGAAAGTGAAAAGTGAAAGTGAAGTCACTCAGTCGTGTCAGACTCTTAGCGACCCCATGGACTGCAGCCTACCAGGCTCCTCCATTCATGGAATTTTCTAGGCAAGAGTACTGGAGTGGGTTACCATTGCCCTCTCCATAAGGTTCATACCTTGAGCCTTAATATTGTTTGTTTTTCCTGTTCTCTTACCAGGTTTCCTTGGTGGCTCAGAAGGTAAAGAATCTGCCTGCAATGCAGGAGACCCCAGTTCAATCCCTGGGTTGGGATGATTTCCTGAAGAAGAGAATGGCAATCCACTCTAGGATTCTTGCCTAGAGAATCCCCATGGACAGAGGAGCCTGGAGGGCTACAGTCCATGAGGTTGCAAAGAGTCAGACACGACTAAGTGACTAACACTTTCACTTTTTTATCAGTAGCAACTGATTTAGGGCTTTGATATGAGGAATGAAGCTCCAGTATTCTGGTCATCTGATGCAAATAGCAGACTCATTGGAAAAGTCCCTGATGCTGGGAGAGTTTGAGGGCAGAAGGAGAAGAGGGTGTCAGAAGGTGAGATAGCTGGATGGCATCACCAAGGCAATGAACATGAACTTAGGAAAACTCTGGGAGATGGTGAGGGGCAGGGAAGCCTGGCGTGCTGCAGTCCATGGGGTCACAAACAGCCAGACGTGACCGGGCGACTGAGCAACAACAAGGAGGAGTGAAAATGAAAGTGTCAGTCGCTCAGTCCTATCTGACTCTTTGCAACCACATGGACTCTAGCCCGCCAGGCTCCTCTGTCCATGGGATTTCCCAAGCCAAGAATACTGGAGTGGGTAGCCATTCCCTTCTCTAGGGGATCTTCCCAACCCAGGGATCAAACCCAGGTCTCCTGCATTGCAAGCAGATTCTTTACCATCTGAGCCAACAAGGAATGCTATATTGAAGGGATTGCCATGCCCTCCTCCAGGGACCGGGGAGGGAGGTTCCCAACTCAGTAATTGAACCCAGGTCTCCCACATTGCAGGTGGATTGTTTACCAGCTGAGCCACCAGGGGAGCCTGATATGAGGAACAGAAGATGGAAATTTTATGTTCCTTTTGTCAGGCAAGTGTATGCTCCTCGGTTCTTTGTCTCATCACAACAAAGATTTGGAGTGACGGATGTTAAAGCCCCCTCAGCCTGTCACAGCTCTCGGGTCTTGGACAGATCGTGTTATAGCTCTCAGGTCTCGAATGGACCATGTTATAGCTCTTAGACAAATCAGTGTTACAGCTCAGTGTTACAGCTCTATTTTATTTAGAAGATAGCAGGAAAATATATCTTCAAGGCTTGAGGGCACATTGATCCAAAGACGGAAGAGAAGAACACTCCAGCACGCTGGAGAGCCCTTTGGTTCCTCTATTTATATGTTTTTTTCCTTCCCCCTGGGCTTGCCCTGTGCAAATTGGGCTTAGTCAGGAGTGCTATTCTACCTGAAGTCCTCACTCTGGTCCTCCGACATTCCTTTGACCTTCCTCTGTTCTATTTTCGAGGGCTTTTCCCTTTCTTGTCTTTTAGCCACTGCCATTTTGGACTCCTTTTCCCTATTTTACCTACCTAACACTTTCCTCCTCCTGCCCACCCTCCTGTCTCTTCTGTCCCTGCTGCCCACCCCTCTTCTCCTTCTCTTCCATTTCCTCCTCCTTCTTCTTCAGAAACACATCACTTGCATCCGTATGGAGAATGCAGATGAGTTGAGAGAAAAGTCTGCTGGACAGCTCTCAAAAGGAGTAAAGCAAAGAGATTCTGGGAAGATGGTTTATAGACTACAGGCCTCTTCCTAATCTGTCAGTTTTTTCCTATCTGCATTTCCTGAGCCAGAAACAAGAAGCCTCTAGCTCTGTTTGAGATCTAGCAGAGAGAAATGGTGTGTGGCCTTTAGCACTGCAGTGAAAATGTGGAACTCTGCCTTTTCTGACACCAGAAAGCAGATACTCAGGGATCTGCTCATAAACTGTGAGGCTAGGATACGCTATGGTTTACAGTATTTCAGAAGAAGAATCAGATCATTTGAGAAAAACACACAAAAGTAAACCAGTGAAGGATATTAAATATTCTGACAAGGGAGAAGAAAACTAGGAAGGGTAATATCATCTTTGAGGCAAAAGAATTATTGATCCAGAAGAATTGTCACTTGCTATTTAAAGGGCAGAGAGAGTGGAAGCAAGAAAGTGTCATGGAATTCAGAAAACAGGACTAGTGTCAGCCTGTAAAAGGAGACCTTTCAATAAAGAGGCAGAGACGACATTGACATTAACAACTGAAAGATGAGGAGTGAAAAGAATTAATATATATTATTTCAATTAATTTGGAAGTAAAGTGAAAACGGTGGGTAAGTTTTTCTTGAAGAGGGCATAGAAGAGAATGATGTTGGGTCTTTATGTGGGGGAGATTAGAACAGGTCACAAGGTCATAAGAGAAAGAAGGTAGTAATGTATGACAATGGTATTGAATTGCTTGAATTTGCAAGAAGTAAAGCTCAAAATTCTAACTTTGTAAATTTCCTAAACTTCACTCTTCACTTCTTGATAGAAAATAGATGAAGGTAATAAAGCCTGCATATGCTGTTATTAAGGGAAATTGTGTACTGAAAATAATAACATTCTAAAAATACATGAGTATTTGTGTGTTTGTGTGAATGTATGTGTGTTTCCCCTGAAAAGTTTTTAAATATAATTTATGGTGACTTCATAATGATCTTGGGTATTGTAATGTAAAATATTAGAATACTATCAAATTTCATACATCTTTAATTTAGGGAAGCTTTTTTTTTTTTTTTCAAAGTACAACATGAGCCATCATATTGGAACTATTAATGATTTTCTGTGAAATGCTCTTATTTCTTAAAAGAAATGTTTTATTTTCACTTAGTAAAGGTTCTTCAAATGAGACATATATATGCTTTTTAAAAAATCAGTTCACCTTTCCTCAAAGAGAATGGAAGTAATGTTCAGATTCCACTTTATGGCAGGACGTTTTTCACACACTGGTTGATGATTGACTTCTAACAAATGGTAAGCACAGCTTGAATTGATATTTCCTAACATGAGCTGACTGAAAGCTATTAAAAAAACAGCTGAGTGAATGTTGTCTCCCCATGCCACCTATTTATGTCAAAAAGTATTTTTATAATAGTTGATGTGCACTGAAAATGTAAACTTAATGCTTGTGTTCTTTCACAAAGTGAAGTCTGTTAAACTGCTTCAGTAATCACAATCTTCATCAACTTTATATGAGTTTAAAATATGATAAACTCTTCATTTGTAACTGAGCTTTTACTTGTGATTGATGTGTTTGCTATTCAACTTAATGAAATCTTACCTATACTGAAAGGGGGAAAAAAAAAAAGTTAATAGCATTATCCTCAATTCTCTAGCTTCCTATAATGCTCCAAATTATATCATTGAAAAATTAAGGACTTTCTCTTTCCTCTGAAGAGTTCCCTCGATGGAAGTTAGACTTTTTTTTTCATCAATAAAAAGTGATTAATTGATGGGGTGTGTTTGGGGAAAGCAAGCAAAACATAATATATTTCATTTATTTTATCTAGTTTTTTTTTATTTAAAAATAGTTTTACAAATAAATTATGAAGGTTGTATGCACTAACAACCAGGGTACTGTGTGTCGACTTTTTCTTCTCCCCCCTCAGTGACCCCAGATCCAGGGTGACTGTGGCAAACGGGCAAGGCAAGCAGAAGTGTATTTATAGCTCTGACCCTCCCATCTGGAGCTATTCCTGCTCCCTGGCTTTCTGAATTCCTCTTTAAGCAACCATCTTGTGGAGGAGATCAGACAATAGCTCACTTAAATTGCTATAGCGTGTACTGCCTAACACACACTTTAATGGGAGTTAGTGCTATAAGAAGTCCTCATCAGGACTCAAAAGTTTCTCCTTTTTTTCATATGAAGCTTGTAGGTACAAATTCACGTTTTAGATAATTTTTCAGAAATAAGTTTTTCGTTCATTATCTCATTCCCTCTGCGCACTGCAGGCTCTACTGCCATTTCCTCTCAGGTCTTCTTACAATGTGGAGCTCTCTCATTCTTTATTGAAGTGCAGAACATCAAAAACTGGAGAACAGGAAAAAAGAAAGTTTGAGGTGAGAGAGACAAAAGAATGAGAGAAAATCTTCTAAACTTTTTGAAGTTCTCAAGATTTGTGTGTTTGCCTGACTCTTTGCGACCCCACGGATGTAGCCCGCCAGGCTCCTCTGTCCGTGGGATTTCCCAGGCAAGAATACTGGAGTGGGGTGCCATTACCTCCTCCAGGGGATCTTCCTGACCCAGGGGTTGAACCCTCATCTCCATCTCCTGCAGTGCAAGCAGATTCTTTACCGCTGGGAAGCCCCTCAAGACTGAGAGATGGGTTATATTCTTTTACCAGGATCATAAAGAGACGGCCAGTGGTATGGAGAGGTTGACCAACGTTATCAGGCTGCAGTGGACATGTTTCATTTCTGGTGGTCCTGGTCAGGTCTGATCTTGTAGTTATCTCTGTAGAGTGAGAAAAACCATGTAATCTTGAATAAACAACAATGAAAGAGCTCCACATTGTAAGAAGATATGAGAAGAATAATATTATGACTCATAATCCCTTGGTTTAACCATCTGATGAAGAGAATAATTGTTTAATCCTGTAGTTTGACTGGTGTTAACCTTTTTAAAACAATTTATTTGGTTAATTCTGGGAATTTTATATGTTTTTTAAAAAGTACATAATCTCTTAATCACCAGCAATATCCTTTATTTTTTCTAGGAAGATTTTAACCTAGAAATTGATGCTATATTTTTACATCTTGTTTGTTTTTGTATGTTGTGCCTTTTTATTCTTTTTTGGTTGTCTCTGGACACTCCTCACTGATATGTTCTTTTGATATTTATACTAATATCTACTCAAGTTTTGGTACTATTTTTTTTTTAAAGCTTTCAATATTATACTTTATTTTTAAAAGATAACTGTAAAATTGGGTGATAGAAAGAACTACAGCCAATTCAGAGCAGTGTTTATTCTGGGACTAGTTTAGCTCTACTAAAAAGGTTCCCTTCTGAGAAATATATTCAATGTCCCCTCTATCACAAGTTTTCTCCACTTTGCTTGATGAAAACACTGATTATTCGCATCATCTGTGAACTTTAGGGGTTATTTGAACAAATGCTTTCCAAAGGTCTTTCTCTTTTTCAAGCATGCAGAGATCACTTATCAGCTAAATTCTTTAGAGTATCTGTCTGTAGATATTTGAAACTTTTGCTGTCTGTGTCTCTCTCTCCTCACTATTAATTTGCTCCACAAATTCTTAGTTATTTCACCTTCTCTGGGGCTTCCTGGTGAGTCAGAAGATAAAGAGTCTGCTTGCAATGCAGGAAATCGGATTTGATCCCTGAGTTGGGAAGATCCCCTGGAGAAGAGAATGGCAACCCACTCCAGTATTCTTGCCTGGAGAATCTTGTGGACAAAGGAGCCTGGCAGGCTAATGTGCTTGAGGTTGCAAAAAGTCAGACACAACTGAGCAACTAACACTTTCACTCTTCTCAGCTTCTTTGAATGAATATATCTGTCTCATCAACCAATTGAGACTACCAAGCTATTTGGTTTCATCTTCCTGGTACAGTTGCCTTGAAGTTGCTTTCAGGGATTAAGCTGGAGCAGTTGTGTGGCTTCTCTCAAGGACCCTTTCTTTCAACTTCAAAGTTCTCCATCGCTTCTTAGCCAGTGTCTGAGACTATATAACATATATTTCATACACACATTGTTTTCTGTTTGCAATGGTAGCACAGTTCATCTAGTAGTTAGTCACTAATGGAAGTCTAATGGAGGATTTGGAAGAAAGTGAGTAGGGAGGTCAATTTTTTGGAAGTAACTGATCACTTCTCACCTTTAGTCATGAAATTTTCATGTTAATAAAATTTTGTGCTGATGTGATATTGTTCTAAACCTCATCAGCACTTTAGATATAGGATATTACATACATCTAATTTCTGTAATAAAAAATTGATAACTAAAGATTATTTAAGCAATGCAGAAAAAAAGAAGCAGTTCTTTAGGAATCATAAGGTGGTATTTTGATAAAGAAAAATATCTATTTTTCTTCCAAGGCATTGAAAGGGAAAAGCATAGGAAACTAAAATCACCTTTTCCAATCTATCTCTTCCCTCCGGGATGTATTCATTCATCTAACACCATTCTAGGCGAATCTTCTCAGATTTCTTCACAGTATTCTCTCTTCATATCCGTAAATACTCTTTATCAACAATTTTTCTAGGATTAATTTTGGGGAGGAAGATGGCGGCATTTCCTAGTTTACGATTTGGCATGAAATTAATGTATTTTCTTTTAATTTCAAACTGCATGTAATGTCTTTCCCCCAGAAAGTTTTCAAAGTCTGAAGGTTTATGGCCTCTTAAAATTTATATGTTAAAATCCTAAAACCAAAATGTGCTGGCATTAGCAGCTGGATTCTTTGGGAGATTTTAGATCTTGAGGTGGAATCTTAAGAATGACATTCTCATCTTGGATTTCCAGTCTTTAGAACTGTAAGCAATACATCTTTGTTTTATACAAGCTACCGAGTCTGTATTTTTTTTTTTTTTTATGTCAACCTGAATGGACAAAGACAAACTTTAATATTAGGTTTTAACACCATCCATTATCTGCCACTATACATTTCTCTAAATCTGCTAAGGTATTTTAACTTTATTTCCATAATAGTTTGCAACCAAGAAAAAACTGTTGCTAGGTCTTCAATAAAATGGCCTTTTATGCAGAATGTGGCTTTCACAGAAGATGAGGTAAGATGCGTCTAGACAGGAGATGCACTGCAGATGCATGAACATATGGACTTTAAGAATATAACCTGCTTCAAGCCATGAGGGTTCAAACGGTAAAGAATCTGCCTGCAATGCTGGGGACCTTCTTCAACCCCTGGGCCAGGAAGATCCCCTGGAGAAGGGAATGGCAACCCACTCCAGTGTTCTTGCCTGGAGAATCCCATGGACAGAGGAGCTTGGTGGGCTGCAGTCCATAGTGCCACAAAGAGTGAACACGACTGAGGGAGTAACATTTGCATGCGCAGAGTAGTCTTGCAGGCATTGTTTGAGGGAGAATGACCAATTAGACTCACATTTTAGGTAGGTGTTTCTGGAGAGCAGAATAAAGCAAAGAGATCTGTTAAGTTGGTGAGTGGTAAGCCAGGGAGTCAATGCAAAGAGAGATGAGGGAATGGGTATAATTTCTGAAGAATTTTTGGAAATTCATCAAAATTATTCAATGATCAAATATGGAAAAATCAGGTAGAGTGAAGAACAAAGAATAGTTTCTGTGTTTCTTGTTTGGATATTAGGATTGATAAAGGTGCTATCATTTGAAATGAAAAGTACAAAAAAATTACCTTTTCATCAGGAAGTAGTACTTATTTTTGTTTGTTTAGTTTAAGCATCTGTGGGACATACAGATAGAATCTAAAGTTTGTGGTTGCAGGTGGAAAGGAATTTAGGATATATTTTTTAGTTGAGTTATGATGTTCTTGTTATTTTACCCGATCTTACTCTCTTAAATTCAGTGTCCAATTTTTAAAGGTTATAAATAGACAAGAGATGATTTAATTCTGTATTGAACAACTCAATACCAATGGTCTGTATTTCTATAATGAAACAACAATGCAAGTCCAAGATGAAGCCAGATTCGATTTAATTTTCTTCCACTGTTTAAGCATGGGAGCATGGAGACTTTACTTTTTGGATCCTTAATTATATGGTATGAAGGAAACTTCTGCTTTTCTGAGCATAAAGGGACTCTGCAGTCTTAGAAAAAAAGAAAATGTAGGTCACTAAACAACCTAAACATAAGTCATTAAACAACCTTACTCACCCCAAAGTTCCCGTCTATTCATCTGGCAGTCCTTTTAATGCTATTCTCAGGAGAGGAAACTTACAAATTTGTTAGCCTTTGATTCAACTCCTTGACATGTAAAACGGACCAAAAAGCTGACAGAAAAAGAAATTAAAAACCTGGGTAGCTACACATTGAATAAGAGCTCAGGTGAGTGGGAGACAGCGTGCCAGGAAAACAATGGTGTTTACTACATATAGACATTAAAGTGATTCCACGGGTGAGCAAATCACTGAAAGATGAGCAAAGCACACTTCGTTTTTTCTTTTTTTTTTAATTGTTTTATTTATTTTTAATTGGAGGATAATTGTTTTACAGTGTTGGTTTCTGCCATACAACAATGTGAATCTGTCATTATTATACATATGTCCCCTCCCTTTTGAGCGTCCCTCTGACCACCCCCTAAAACCCAGCAATTTATTATTTTTTTTAAATTATTTATTTATTATTATTATTATTTTTTTACTTTACCATATTGTATTGGTTTTGCCATACATCAACATGCATCTGCCACAGGTGTACATGTGTTCCCCATCCTGAACCTCCCACCCACCTCCATCCCCATATCATCCCTCTGGGTCATCCCAGTGCACCAGCCCCAAGCTTCCTGTATCCTGCATCGAACCTGGACTGGTGATTCATTTCTTATATGATATTATAAATGTTTTAATGCCATTCTCCCAAATCATCCCCCCCCCCCACCCTCCCACAGAGTCCAAAAGACTGTTCTGTACATCTGTGTCTCTTTTGCTGTCTCGTATACAGGGTTGTCGTTACCATCTTTCTAAATTCCATATGTATGCGTTAGTATACTGGATTGGTGTTTTTCTTTCTGGCTTACTTCACTCTGTATAATAGGCTCCAGTTTCATCCACCTCATTAGAACTGATTCAAATGTATTCTTTTTAATGGTTGAGTAATACTTCATTGTATATATGTACCACAGCTTTCTTATCCATTCATCTGCTGATGGGCATCTAGGTTGCTTCCATGTCCTGGCTATTATAAACAATCTTGCGATGAACATTGGGGTACACGTGTCTCTTTCAATTCTGGTTTCCTCGGTGTGTTTGCCCAGCAGTGGGATTGCTGGGTTGTATGGCAGTTCTATTTTCAGTTTTTTAAGGAATCTCCACACTGTTCTCCATAGTGGCTGTACTAGTTTTTCTTACTGCCTAATAAAAGCTGATGGTTCATAACTTAGCTGAAAAGATATAGTGCTCTATTAAGAATATTTCCTAACGTCCTGTCTCTTTAACTTTAGTCCTGACATGGCATACACTTTACAGCAGACCTTATTATGACTTTTCTGACATTGTGACATTACATCTTGCTTCCAGCTGTGTTGAATATTCCAAAGGAATATTTTTGGAGATAAGATACAATTAGTGGTGCCAGAAACTCTCTCTACATGTAGGCAGCACAGATTATAGCTGGAGAAAGGTGGGCCATTAATAGTTTAGTTGTATCATCATCTAGGCCTCAGGGATATCTACAAAACTGAGAACCTCACCCACAACTTAGTTTTAGAGGGCTTTGTTAGCTGTAATAACTGAATTTAAATTGGCCAGGATAAAATATAGATAAGAAGTATTCTTAGCTTCATGCTTAAGCTCTTTTGATCACAGAATATCAGGGTTAATGCTGACATGTTTTGAAACTCAGAAAAATTTCTGGGAGAAATACTGAATTTGCATTGTGTTCTGAGGGCAAATGCTACATGACCAGACTAATAAAGCCAGACAACCAGTATTCTTGCATACACAGAGTAAAAAAAGTTTTTGCTTATCCTTACCACTGAATTAGCCTTCCAATGAAAGACAATGTATTTCTTAGTCTAACATAGAGAATTATTCTAAAATAGAGTAAATATATTTAAACTGCTTATTGTTCCCTTCTATTCTTTTAAACTCCCTTAAAAGCTGCAGAAAAACCACAGATGTATTAATTCAGAAAAATTTATATAGTGTTTGAAATGTCAAAGTGTATTAGGATAGAGTTATTAGAACAGAACACAAAAACTACTTTGATCCTACATCCTACTTTCTCAGAAAAGAATGCAGGGGGCAGGAAGCATGAACAGGACAAAGTGGAGGGATTACTAGAAAGTGAATTTAACTGTCACTCCACCAGCTAGTAGCTTCTTGTGCTAAGCAACACGACTGTTCATAGGGTTGCTGTGAAAACCACCCAGACCATGAAAGTCCTTTTAAATAACAACAAAATAAAAATATTTAACGACTACTACCAAGCATTTTTCCAAGTGGCAAAGGAAGTGCAAATTTCCATTATTCCATAACTTTTAATGTTATTTTTTGCTTTTTACTCTGTATCAGTCTCAGCTCAATTGCTCACTTATTTCTGACTCTTTGCAGTCCCATGGACTGCAGCACGCCAGGCTTCCTTGTCCATCACCATCTCCTGGAACTTGGTCAAATTCATGTCCATTGAGTGGGTGATGCCTTCCAACCTTCTCATCCTCTGTCATCCCCTTCTGATCCTGCCTTCAATCTTTCCTAGCAATAGGGTCGTTTCCAGAGTCAGTTCTTCGCATCAGGTGACCAAAGTTTTGGAGTTTCAGCATCAGTCTTTCTAATGAATATTCAGGGCTGATCTCCTTTAGGATGGACTGGTTGGATCTTCTTGCAGTCCAAGGGACTCTCAAGAGGCTTCTCCAACACCACAGTTCAAAAGCATCAATTCTTTGGCACTCAGCTTTCTTTATGGTCCAACTCTCATATCCATACATGACTATTGGGAAAAAAAAAACAAAAAAACATAGCTTTATCTAGACAGAACTTTGTTGGCAAAGTAATGTCTCTGTTTTTAATACAGTTTTAATATGATTTTATAACCCTATTAATAAATCTTATGGGTTGCAGCAAAAACAGTTTTAAAAGGGAAGATTATACCAATAAAATCTTACCTCAAGAAACAATAAAAATCTCAAATAAACAGCCTAACCTTAAACCTAAAGAAATTAGAGAAAGAAGAACAAACCAAACTTAAAGTTAGTAAGAGGAAATAAATTATAAAAGTCAGAGCAGAAGTAAATAAAATAGAAACAAAGAAAACAGTAGCAAAGACTGATGAAGCTAAAGGATGGTTCTTTGAAAAGATGAACAAAATCAATCGTCCTATAGCCAGACTCATCAAGCAAAAAAGGGAGAGGACTCAAATCAACAAATTAGAAATGAAAAAGAAGTTGCACCTGACATCACAGAAATACAAAGGATCATAAGAGATTACTACAATCAAATGTATGCCAATAAAATGGACAACCTGGAAGAAAGGGACAAATTCTTAGAAAGGAACAATTTATGAGGACTGAACCCAGAGGAAACAGAAAATATGAACAGACCAAACACATGCACTGAAATTGAAAGCATGAATAGTAAATCCAAACAAAAGTCCAGGGCCTGACAGCTTCACAGGCAAATTCTATCAAACATTTAAAGAAGAGTTAACACCTATCTTTCTGAGAATCTTTTAAACATTGCAGAGGAAGGAATACTTTCATATTCATTCTATGAGGCAACCATCACTCTGATACTAAGGCCAGACAAAGATACACAAAAAAAGAAAATTGTAGGCTAATATCACTGATGAATGTCACTGATAAATAAAGATGCAAAAGTCATCAACAAAATGCTAGCAATCTGAATCCAATAATGCATTAAAAGGATCACACACCATGAGCAAGTGCAATTTATCTCAGGACTGCAAGGATCTCTCAATATCCACAAATCAATTAGTGTAATACACCATACCAACAAACTGAAGAATAAAAACCATATGATCATCTCAATAGATGGGGAAAAAAGCTTTTGAGAAAATTCAGCACCCATTTATGATAAAAACTCCAGAAAGTGGGCACAGAGGGAATGTATTGGAATATAATAAAAGCCATGTATGATGAACTTACAGCTAACATCATATTCAGTGGTGAAAGCTAAAAGTATCTCCTCTAAGATGAGGTAGAAGACAAGGATGTCCCATCACACCACTTTTATTCAACATAATTTTGGAAGTCCAAGCTGCAGCAATCAGAAGAAAAATAAAGGGAATCCAAATTTGAAAAGAAGTTAAGCTGTCACTGTTTATGGATGACATGATATCATACATAGAAGACCCTAAAAATACTACCAGAAATCTACTGCTGCTATTATGTTAGTTGCTAAGTTGTGTCCAACTGTTTTGTGACCCCATGGACTATAACCCACCATGGAATTTCCCAAGCAAGAATATGGAATGGGTTGCCATTTTCTTCACCAGGGAATCTTCCCCATCCAGGGATCAAACCCTTGTTTCCTGTACTGCAGTCAGATTCTTTATTGCTGATCCACTGGGGAAGCAGAAATCTACTAGAGCTCATTAATGAATTTGGTATATATGCAGGTTACAAAATTAACACACAGAAATCTGTTGCATTTCAATAAATTAACAACAAAAAAGCAGAAAGAGAATTCAAGAAACAATCCCATTTACCATCAAAAAGAATAAAATATCTAGGAATAAACTACCTAAGGAGACAAAATACCTGTACTCCAAAAACTATTATATGCTGATTAAAGAAATCAAAGACCACACTAACAGATGAAAAGGTATGCCGTGTCTGTGGATGGAAGAGTCAATATTGTCAAAATGACTACACTACTCAAGACAGTCTACACATTCAATGCAATCCCTGTCGAATAACCAATGGCATTTTCCACACTTCACAGAACTAGAATAACAACAACGAAAACAATCCTAATATTTGTATGCAGAAACAAAAGACATCGAACAGTGAAAGCAATCTGGAGAAAGAAAAATGAGGTTGGAGGAAGCAAGCTTCCTGACTTCAGACTCCACTACAAAGCTCCAGTAATCAAGACAGCTTGGCATTAGCGCAAAAACAGATATATAGATGTATAAAGCAAGATACGAAGCCCAGAGACAAACCCGTGCACATATGGACACCTTATTTTTCAAAGAAAAGGCAAGAATATACGATGGAGAACAGACAGTCACTTCAATAAGTGGCCCTGGGGAAACTGGACAGCTATGTGCTAAAACGTGAAATTAGAACACTTCCTAACAACACACACAGAAACAAACTCAAAATGGATTAAGTACCTGAATTTAAAACTAGAAACTATAAAACTCTTAGAGGAAAATATATGCAGAACACTTTTGACATATATCAGAGCAAGATCTTCTTCGACCCACTTCCTAGAGTAATGGAAACAAAAATAAACAAATGGGACCTAATTAAACTTAAAAGCTTTTTCACAGTATGTAAATGATAAATAAAATGAGAAGACAACCCACAGAGTGGGAGTGGGAGAACATATTTTTAAATGTTGTGACTGACAAGCTCTCCAAAATCTACAAATAGCCTGTGAAAAAAGTGTCTCCAAGCAACTCATGGAGCTAAACATCATCATCAAAAAAATAAAATAAATAAATCAAATAAAAAATGATGGAAGGTTGAAATAGACATTTTAAAGAAGACAGGAAGATAGCCAGAACACGCATGAAAAGATGGTCAACATTGCTAATTAACAGAGAAATGCAGATAAAAACTACAAAGATATATCTACTCAAGCTAGTCAAAATGGCTATCATTAAAAAATCCACAAACAATAAATGCTGGAGAAGGTGTGGAGATAAAGGAGTCCTTCTGCACTGTTGAAGGGAATGTAAATTGGTACAGCTGCTATGGAGAATATGGAGGCTCATTAAAAAAAATTAATTGGTGGAAAAATGCTTTACATTTTTCTTTGCAAAATGTTGGTGTCTGCTGTACAACAGTGTGAATCAGTCGTAATTATATATATTTCCCCTCCCTCATGAGCCTCCCTCCTCTGCCATCTGACCCCTCTAGGTCATCTCAGTGTGCCAGACTGGGATTCCTGTGCTTGTATTGCAGCTTCCCACTAATTATCTGTTTCACACATGACAGTGTATATACGTCAGTGCTGCTTTCTCAGTGTGTCCCACTCTCACCTTCTCTGGCTGTGTCTGCATTCCCGTTCTCTACTGGGTCTGTCAGAAACATTTTTTCTAGATTCCATACGTATGCATTAATCTGCAATACTTGTTTTTCTCCTTCTGACTTACTCCACTCTATAAGAGGCATCCACCACACTAAAACTGACTCAGATTCATTATTAAGGCTGAGTAATATTCCATTGTGTATATGGACTGCATCATCTTTACCCATTCATCTATCAGTGGACACCTGGGTTGCTTCCATGTCCTGGCTTTTGTAAATATATCTGCAGTGAACATTGGGGTCCATGTGTCTTTTAGAGTTGTGGTTTTATCAGGGTATTTACCCAGTAGTGGGATTTTGAGTTGTAATGTACTCCTTGGCAATTTATTCCTAGGAAATGCCATGAATGTGGTGTTTTGATAGACTTAAGAAATAATATTTTATTTTAGTATTAGTCTTTCTATCTTTCTTTATCCTCAGAGTTTAATAAGGATCTTGCCATGGTGAGTAACCAGTGAACGTGGTCAAATAAAATTAGAACTTGATGTACTGGTTTTTCCCATTTCTACCATAAGGGAAAAACATAAGATGATAAGGTAGACCAAGAAGGCAATATTTATTTGAACATCTACTAAGTTGTAAGCATACCGTATACATCATTGCATTCAACCTGCATCACAAACACTGAGTTGGTTGTTTTGAATTTCATGTTACATCATGAGTCATTTGCTTAACTTTTCACATTTGGCTATTGGAAGAATCAGGATATGGTTCCAAGTCTAGTTTTCCAACTTGTCTACACAAATTTGTAGGAGGTAAAGGGTTCCTTTGCCTTCCTGACATGCTTCCCTCCCCATGCAGTGGCTGATGGAAGTGTCAAAACTTCTATTCTTCTAGGTAACTGACATTTTAAGGAAACTGAAAGGACAGGATCTTGGTGCACACATAACGGTCCTCCCTATATTATAGCTATTTCTTACTTTTGCTAACAAGGAGGATTTTCACTTGTAGATATATCCAAGTCAACTTTCCAACTTGAAGTTCAGAAAATCATACTTCTCTTTCAGAGTTGCATCTGCTGCCTCTCTTGGCTTTGCTTTGCTAATAAGGAATCACTTACCACAGGAATCACACTTCACACAATCACCTAAAATGATTTTTTTTTCCTCCAGTTCAGCAAAGATAAGTCAAAGGATAAAAGATTTTGGCTATATTTTCTGAAAGAATTTCCACAATTATCCTACTCATGTTTAGAAAGGTTTCCTTTTTTCCTTCTTACTCAGGAGTTGAATTTCAAAAAATATTCAGAATTTCTAGTTAGGAAAGCAAAGTCTATGCAGATGTAAAAAATCTATGGATTTTTGGCATATTTCCTTTTGGGATGTAACATGTAAACTGTCCCCCAGAATTGTGTGATTTCTGCTCTTTTGTGATAAACAGGTTATTTGCTAAAAAGAAAAGGACAAAAATCCCTAAAGATTGACCTTGGTTTGGAAAGTATTTTGTGTATAAAAAATATTGCAGTACACCATGTAATTTTATGGAAATTTGACACCAGACCTTATTTAATTTATTCACTAAGTTATGATAACTCTAGGCTTTCTAGTCTGATTTACGCTGGAGGAACTGTGGGAAAAGAGGACATTATTTTGTGGTCATGCTCAGTAATTGCTACATGCTGTAAAGACTGCAGTATGGCAAATGGAAATAATTACAAAGTTATCTGTACAATATGACATGCTTTCTATTCTCCTGGGATGGCACACTGGACAAGAAATCCTAAAATTTCACTTAAGCTGATATTATCCCTCCAATTAATTGTGAAATATAGGATCACCAGATAAGAGACTATCAAAAGTGCAGTGAAGTAACTATGCCCTAGATTTGTGAAGCGTATGATGGATGAGAAAAGACTCACCTTGGCTGATCCAAGAAAGTACAAGAGCTATTAGGATATATGGGAACCTGTCACTCTTCATCTTATAATAACTCATAGTAATAAATGTGTCTCTGGAGAAACTTCAAAAAAAACAGCAAAATTACCAGACACAGAATTACCACTCAAGTCTAGAAGAGAAAAGGTTTGAAAAAATAAGTGTTCTGAAGATTTTGTCTTTTGATGTCTTTTCAGAAAGTGTTCTTTGCATGTGTTTGTCATTACCTGTGTCCCTGGTGGCTCAGGGGGTAAAGAACCCGCCTGCAATGCACGAGTCCTAGGTTTAATCCCTGGGTTGGAAGATTCCCTGGAGAAGGGCATGGCAACCCACTCCAGTATTCTTGCCTGAAGAACTTCATGGACAGAGGAGCCTGGCGAGGTGTAATCCATGATTTCAGAGTCAGACATGACTGAGCAACTAACTTTCACTTTCATATCTGCATCACTGATTACTTAACTGATAAAAATATTTATTCTCCAAATTGTTATTGTTTCATTGTTTCCTTTATAGTTCAAAATATAATACACAGATTTGTCTATTCTTAAAGTTTATGTATAATGCAAATATCTAAATTTAAATATATATTTTCCTGAAGTTAAACTAAATCCAATAGTAAAACAGATATTTAAGAGCAGTTTAGGAAAAAATTCCCAAAGAAGTAGACATGAGTAATAGATTAGTAGACACTAGTAAGAGATTGCACATATATATATATGTGCAATTATATATAATATAATACATATAATATGTGCATATAATATATAGGAAAGCATATATCTATATTATAATGTAGATATGTATACAATATATAGGAAAGTAGTTTATGCTGTCCATATAATTTTTCTGCTCCAGTGTTCACTTACGGCATTTAGTATAAAATTGATAATTGTTACCAAGACCTCAATGCCTGCTTCGCATTATCCGACCTGCCTGCATCTCAATTGCATCTTTTTCTTCTCCTCTCTTCCCATGGTTCCTTCAATGACCTCCTTTCAGTTAGCTGAAAATGCCAGTATGCTTCTTTCCACAGTGTTTTTGGTCTTGTTTTCTCTGCTTGGAAGTCTTTGCTCCCAGATTTTGTATTATGTGTCCTTCTCGTCATTCAATTGTTAGCTCATTTATTACCTACTAAGACACCATGGCATCATTTTTTTTAAAAAAAACTACCATTATATATTATTACAATATGAATCAATATTTTAAAACTTCCCTTTTGTTTTTGGATAAACAATTTTAATCTTGCATACACAAATATATTAAATGCTTACATCAGTCAATTTATATCAATAATCATTGATGGATACTAGATGTATATGTGTCAGCTTGATAAGATACAGGATAAATATTAATATGTAGAGACAATCTCTCCCTTCAGAAAATTAATTATTAGTATCAAAGAAAAAATAGCAACTTCACCAAGAAAATATATGGCAGACACCATTTTAGCCAATTGTTTAACTGCAAATCACCAGAAATAGAATCAATTGGCCTAATGATCCTTATTATCTGACACACTGATAAGGGTCAAATACCATTTTGATGTTGATTAAGCTAGAAATACATAACCTGACTATAATAATGAAGAAAGACCAGACATATCTAAATTGAGGGCCATCTCACCAAACCCCTGTTCTCTAGGCTCTTAAAACTGTAAACTCTTGAAATACAAAGATGTAAGAACTATTTCAGAGTAAATTAGATTTAATTAAAAAATAATAGCTTTCCAAAGGAAGTGCAGATACAGGATACCTGACCAATTTTTGCCATTGGTGGGCTACCCTGAAGAATAAGTCCTACTAGTCCAATAAAGGAGGGTAAAGCATTTAAAAAAATATTTCCAATGAAAAGACCTGACATGTATTTCCTGGATACTTTTGCTTTTCTCACTGGCTTTAATAACTGTCCAAATGTTATTGAGCTACAAGCAGAACATATATTGAAAATTATGGAGACCTCATGTTTTCTTGTATGAACAAGATTTTCCCTCATGGAACTTAGAATATACTTTATTTAGCTATCTCATCAATGCTTACACAAAATAGTGTAATTAATTGTACACTATTTTTATCTTTGGAAGACAGTAAAGACTAAGCATTTCCAAAATCATATTTAAAGAATGGATACATTAATGGAGATAATCAATGCATAGCTTCCATCTTTAAACTGTATTAAAATGCAAAACTATAAACTATGTCCATCACTCTTAATGTTCTATAAACCTGTATATCTCAATGTGGTTTTTCAATCATACACAATGGAATAGAGGGCAAGACTTTTGTCAAAAAATTTCAATAAAACATTAATTGAGTTATACTTTAAGAATTCTATCAGTGGAAACAAAGTGCATTTAATTTGAATTTTTTCTTCTTTGATTGGTTTTTCATGAGAATATCTATGACTTGCCTTCTATACTAATCTATACTGAACTCCTTCATTTACTCTATATTTATTGAGGACATATTTTACATTTAGTGTTTTCTGAACAAAAGAGGTATGAACCCTGTCTCTCACTGCAGCCTGGTAGTAACTCCACATTATAGTGTGACTTACAGTGTGGAACTTCATTAGATGGACCTTATCAGAGCTCAGGAAGATATACTATAGAAATTATTCACTTTCCTTTTTGTGTTCTTTCTTGTCTTTCATTTAATCCATACGTATTAAGGCATACAGTCAGCAAAAACAAGACCAGGAGCTGACTGTGGCTCAGACCATGAACTCCTTATTGCCAAATTCAGACTTAAATTGAAGAAAGTAGGGAAAACCACTAGACTATTCAGGTATGACCTAAATCAAATCCCTTACGATTATACAGTGGCAGTGAGAAATAGACTTAAGGGCCTAGATCTGATAGATAGGGTGCCTGATGAGCTATGGAATAAGGTTTGTGACATTGTACAGGAGACAGGAATCAAGACCATCCCCTGGGAAAAGAAATGCAAAAAAGCAAAATGGCTGTCTGGGGAGGCATTACAAATAGCTGTGAAAAGAAGAGAAGCAAAAAGCAAAGGAGAAAAGGAAAGATATAAACATCTGAATGCAGAGTTCCAAAGAATAGCAAGAAGAGATAAGAAAGCCTTCTTCAGCAATCAACGCAAAGAAATAGAGGAAAACAACAGAATGGGAAAGACTAGAGATCTCTTCAAGAAAATCTGAGATACCAAAGGAACATTTCATGCAAAGATGGGCTTGATAAAGGACAGAAATGGTATGGACCTAACAGAAGCTAAAGATATTAAGAAGAGATGGCAAAAATACACAGAAGAACTGTACAAAAAAGATCTTCATGACCCAGATAATCATGATGGTGTGATCACTGACCTAGAGCCAGACATCCTGGAATGTGAAGTCAAGTGGGCCTTAGAAAGCATCACTATGAACAAAGCTAGTGGAGGTGATGGAATTCCAGTTGAGCTATTCCAAATCCTGAAAGATGATGCTGTGAAAGTGCTGCACTCAATATGCCAGCAAATTTGGAAACCTCAGCAGTGGCCACAGGACTGGAAAAGGTCAGTTTTCATTCCAATCCCAAAGAAAGGCAATGCCAAAGAATGCTCAAACTACTGCACAATTGCATTCATCTCACACACTATTAAAGTAATGCTTAAAATTCTCCAAGCCAGGCTTCAGCAATATGTGAACCATGAACTTCCTGATGTTCAAGCTGGTTTTAGAAAAGGCAGAAGAACCAGAGATCAAATTGCCAACATCTGCTGGCTCATGGAAAAAACAAGAGAGTTCCAGAAAAACATCTATTTCTGCTTTATTGACTATGCCAAAGCCTTTGACTGTGTGGATCACAATAAACTGGAAAATTCTGAAAGAGGTGGGAATACCAGACCACCTGATCTGCCTCTTGAGAAATTTGTATGCAGGTCAGGAAGCAATAGTTAGAACTGGACATGGAACAACAGACTGGTTCCAAATAGGAAAAGGAGTACGTCAAGGCTGTATATTGTCACCCTGTTTATTTAACTTATATGCAGAGTACACCATGAGAAACTCTGGACTGGAAGAAACACAAGCTGGAACAAAGATTGCCGGGAGAAATATCAATAACCTCATATATGTAGATGACACCACCATTATGGCAGAAAGTGAAGAGGAACTAAAGAGCCTCTTGATGAAGGTGAAAGTGGAGAGTGAAAAAGTTGGCTTAAAGCTCAACATTCAGAAAATGAAGATCATGGCATCTGTTCCCATCACTTTACGGGAAATAGATGGGGAAATAGTGGAAACAGTGTCAGACTTTATTTTTCTGGGCTCCAAAATCACTGCAGATGGTGACTGCAGCCATGAAATTAAAAGACACTTACTCCTTGGAAGGAAAGTTATGACCAACCTAGATAGCATATTCAAAAGCAGAGACATTACTTTGCCAAAAAAGGTCTGTCTAGTCAAGGCTATGGTTTTTCCTGTGGTCATGTATGGATATTAGAGTTGGACTGTGAAGAAGGCTGAGTGCCGAAGAATAGATGCTTTTGAACTGTGGTGTTGGAGAAGACTCTTGAGAGTCCCTTGGACTGCAAGGAGATCCAACCAGTCCATTCTGAAGGAGATCAGCCCTGGGATTTCTTTGGAAGGAATGATGCTAAAGCTGAAACTCCAGTACTTTGGCCACCTCATGCGAAGAGTTGACTCATTGGAAAAGACTCTGATGCTGGGAGGGATTAGGGGCAAGAAGAGAAGGGGACGACAGAGGATGAGATGGCTGGATGGCATCACTGACTGGATGGACATGAGTCTGAGTGAACTCCGGGAGTTGGTGATGGACAGGGAGGCCTGGCATGTGCGATTCATGGGGTCACAAAGAGTCGGAAATGACTGAGCAACTGATCTGATTAAGGCCCTACTTGATTCCAAATTCTATGGTAGGTGATTTTTGGTTTCTCAAGTTTCATCCTAAAGAAGATAGCAGTGTACTGAGAAAAATAAGTAAGGAGATGATGAATCACTGGTCTAGGGGTAGATACTCTTCCATTCTTTCTGTTAATTTTCACTACAGTTCTTCCTTGACTTATAATGGGATTCAGTTCAGTAGCTCAGTCGTGTCCGACTCTTTGCAACCCCATGAATCGCAGCACCCCAGACCTCCCTGTCCATCACCAACTCCTGGAGTTCACTCAGACTCATGTCCATCGAGTCAGTGATGCCATCCAGCCATCTCATCCTCTGTCATCCCCTTCTCCTCCTGTCCCCAATCCTTCCCAGCATCAGAGTCTTTTACACTGAGTCAACTCTTCGCATGAGGTGGCCAAAGTACTGGAGTTTCAGCTTTAGCATCATTCCTTCCAATGAACATGGATTACGTCCCAATAAACCCATCCCCCCCCCCAAAAAAATGTCAAAATGCACTGAATGCACCTAACCTGCTGAACATCTTAACTTAGCCTAGAATACTTGTATTAGCCTGGAGTTGGCAACTCACCTAACACAAATTCTATTTTGTTATAAAGTGTAGTGAATTGCCATGCCCTCCTCCATGGGATCTTCCTGATCCAGGGATCAAACCTGCATCTCTTATGTTTCCTGCCCTGGCAGGCAGGTTCTTTACCAGTAGTGCCAGTTGAGAAGCCCAAAGGGTAAGATGCTTCATGTAATTCATGGGATACTGTACTGAAAGTGAAAAAGAGAGTGACAGTGACTATATAGGCTGTTGACTCTCATGAACGCATGGCTTGTGGAACTGAGGCTCCTTCCCCCTGCCCAGCATCACGCTATCTTACCTCATGGCCCTAGTCCAAGAAAAGCTCAAAATTTCTACAGAATGCATATGGATTTCACACCATCATAAAGCCTCAAAATCATAAGCTGACCCATCCAGTGTTGGGACCATCTGTAATAACTCGAAAATTCTTATGTTGGATTTTTAAAGATACATATTTTCTATCCCATATGTGTGAACATCAATTGCTTAACAATTAAATGACTTATATACATATAGAACATGTATATAAAGAAAGCTGAGTGCTGAAGAATTGATGTTTTTGAACTGTGGTGTTGGAGAAGACTCTTGAAGGGACTGCAAGGAGATCCAACCAGTCCATCCTAAAGGAGATCAGTCCTGAATATTCATTGGAAGGACTGATGCTTAAGCTGAAACTCCAATACTCTGGCCACCTGATGCTAAGAACTGACTCATTGGAAAAGACCCTGATGCTGGGAAAGACTGAAGGCGGGAGGAGAAGGGGACGACAGAGGATGAGATGGCTGGATGGCATCACCGACTCAATGGACATGAATTTGAGCAAGCTCCGGGAGTTGGTGATGGACGGGGAGGCCTGGCGTGCTGCAGCCCATGGGGTTTCAAACGGTCGACGTGACTGAGCGACTGAACTGAACTGAGAACATGAAAAGTGCACTCATGGTTTGCTTTATTTCAGATCAGATAGAGAGTACGGAGTGGGGCATGCAGCTTGATCAAACCCTGCTGTGGAATTGTGCAGAGATCTGTGTAAGAGACTCTGCTGTAAGCTAAGGCTTGACTCTCTAAGAGTAAAATCAGAAGGCAAAAGGAAGGACAAGGAACAAGGCCAGGAGTGGGATAGGGTTTTTTAAAAAGACTGAAGTAACTTCATTGGACACTTTCTGCCACTGGACAGAGGGAAAGTGGCTCAAGTCGCTGCAGCTGACCACCAAGCAGTGACTGAGGAGGGGTCTGGAAGGAGTTTTGAGAAAGGGAAATATACTATAGAAATTATCTAAGGAGTAGCAATGCAAATTGAGAAATTCTACTGTAGCAATAAAGGGACAGGTCAGTTTTGGTCTCAGAGCCACTAAAGCGTCTCTAGGGATGAAGAGGTGCTGACTTGAGAACAGTTAGCATCGCTAATGAGGACAATTAACCAGACATTAATAAGCATTAGATTGACATGGATCAGTTCCCACAAATGTAGAGCAAGGGCCAGTTTCATAAATCAAGATGGAAAATGTCTATATGAGCTGCCAGAGAGACTTAAAAACCATCATGTTTTCCTAGACCTTATTGTGACAGAAATGTATGCTACTATTTCTATTATAATATGTTTAAATTTATTTTTCATTAAAATTCACTGTGTATCAATGGGCAGACTGTTTTACAGTATTTGCCCTTACATTTAGGTCTTTAACTCCATTCGAGTTTATTTTTTATGTACGGTGTTAGGGAGTGTTCTAACTTCATTCTTCTAGAAGAAAAGGATAAATTCTTAGGAAGGTATAAACTTCCAAGAGTAAACCAGGAAGAACAGAAAATGAATGTGACCAGACCAGTCGCAAGCACTGAAATTGAAACTGTGATTAAAACTCTTCCAACAAATAAAAGCCCAGTAACAGATGGCCTCACAGGCAAAGTCTATCAAACACTTAGAAAAGCATTAGCACCTACACTTCTGAAACTCTCCCAAAAAAAACTGCAGAGGAAAGAACACTCCCAAGTTCATTCAACTAAGCCACCTTCACCCAGATACCAAAACCAGACAAAGATACCACATCGAAAAATTACAGGCCAATATCACTGATGAACACAGATGAAAAATTCTTGACAAAATACTAGTGAACCAAATCCAACAACACATTAAAAGGATCATACATCTACATCAAAATAATACAAGCCATGTACAACAAACCCTCACTTCCCTGGTGGCTCAGATGGTAGAGAGTCTGCCTGCAATGTGGGATACTGTGGTTTGATCCCTGGGTTGGGAAGATCCCCTGGAGAAGGAAATGGCAGCCCGCTCCAGTACTCTTGGCTGGAGAATTCCATGGACAGAGAGCCGGGGTAGGGGGTGGGCCCAATCGATGGGGTTGCAAAGAGTCAGACACAACTGAGCGACTAACACACATTCACACACACGACAAACCATCAGCAAACATTATCATCAATGGGGGGAAACTGAAAGCATTTTCTCTAAGATCAAGACAAGGATGTCTATTCTTGCCACTATTATTCAAAACAGTTTTGGAAGTCCTAGCTCCAGCAATCAGAGAAGAAAAAGAAATAAAATGAATTCAACTTGGAGAAGAAGTAAGAATGTCAAATTTTGTAGATGACATAATACTATACATGGAAAATCCTAAAGATATCCCCAGAAAATGATGAGAGATCATCAATGAATTTGGTAAATTTTCAGGTTACAAAATTAATACACAGAAATCTCTTGCATTCTTATAGCACTGAAAGGTCAGGAAGAGAAACTGAGGAAATAATCCTATTTACTATCACATCAAAAGATAAAATAACTAGAAATAAAGGTACCTAAGGAGGCAAAAGACTTGTTCTCCAAAAATATAAGATATTGATGAAATAAGTCAAAGATCACACAAGCAGATAAAGAAATATACCATGTTCTTGGGTTCCAAGAATCAATGTTGTGAAAATTGATCCCACAGCAATACATCCCACAGCAATCTACATATTCAATGCAATCCTTATCAAATTACCAATGACATTTTTCACAGAATTACAACAAAACATTTTACAATTTGTATGGAATAAAAAAGACACTTAATAGCCAAAGCATCTTGAGTAAGAAAAACAGAGCTGAATGAATTAGGCTCCCTGATTTCAAAGTATTTTGTAAGCCACAGTAATCAAAACAGTATGGTACTAGCACAAAAATATGCATATCCATGGAACACAATAGAAAGTCCAGTGACAAACCCACACACTTACGGTCACTAATCTATGACAAAAGAAGCAAGACTATACAATGAAGAAAAGATAGTCTCTTCAATAACTGTTGTTAGGAAAATTGGATAGCTGCTAAACTTATTTCTTAAGTATCTCCTCAAATTTTTTTTCATTAATTTTTATATTTTTCCCTCCTACATTTTCATTTACCTAAATGCATATTAGTTTCTAGATCTATCATAACTTGGTACCACAAACTGGGAGGCTTAACAACAGAAATGCATTTTTGCACAGTTCAGAAGGATAATTAGTGTCCGAGATCACAGTGTTGACAGGGTTGATTTCTTCTGTGGGAGAGTTTTGTTCCATGTCTCTGCCCTAACTTCTAATGGTTTGCACTCTTTGGCTTTTCTTGGCTTATTGTTACATCACCCAATATCTGCTTTCATCTTTATAGGGTGTTCCCACTGTGTACTTATCTGTCCTTGTGTCTAAATTTTCCTTTTTTATGAAAAAATCATCATATTGGATTAAGGCCCACTTTAACAAAGACCCTGGAGGAGGGAATGGCAACCCGGTTCAGGATTCTTGCCCAGAGAATTCCTTGGACGGAGGAGCCAGATGGGCTACAGTCCAAGGGGTCACAAAGATTTGGACATGACTAACTAAGCACAGCAGAGCACAGTGAAACCCACCTCCTTTTAACTTGGTCATCTACAAAGAACCAATTTCCCAATTTCCATAAGGGAACATTCAACAGAGACAAGAGGTTAGGACTTCAATGCCTTGGTGGGACATAATTCAACACACAATTTGTGTACATTTATTTTTTATTGAAGAAAGTAGGGAAAACCACTAGACCATTCAGGTATGACTTAAATCAAATCCTTTATGATTATACAGTGGAAGTGAGAAATAGATTTGAGGGACTAGATCTGATAGATAGAGTGCCTGATGAACTATGGACGGAGGTTTGTGACATTGTACAGGAGACAGGGATCAAGACCATCCCCTGGGAAAAGAAATGCAAAAATGCAAAATGGTTGTCTGGGGAGGCCTTACAAATAGCTGTGAAAAGAAGAGAAGTGAAAAGCAAAGGAGAAAAGGAAAGATATAAACATCTGAATGCAGAGTTCCAAAGAATAGCAGGGAGAGATAAGAAAGGCTTCCTCAGCGATCAATGCAAAGAAATAGAGGAAAACAACAGAATGGGAAAGACTACAGATCTCTTCAAGAAAATTAGAGATACCAAGGGGACATTTCATGCAAAGATGGGCTCAATAAAGGACATAAACCGTATGCACCTAACAGAAGTAGAAGATACTAAGAAGAGATGGCAAGAATACACAGAAGAAATGTACAAAAAAGATCTTCATGACCCAGATAATCACGATGGTATGATCACTCACCTAGAGCCAGACTTCCTGGAATCTGAAGTCAAGTGGGCCTTAGAAATCATCACTATGAACAAAGCTAGTGGAGGTGATGGAATTCCAGTTGAGCTATTCCAAATCCTGAAAGATGATGCTGTGAAAGTGCTGCACTCAATATGCCAGCAAATTTGGAAACCTCAGCAGTGGCCACAGGACTGGAAAAGGTCAGTTTTCATTCCAATCCCAAAGAAAGGCAATGCCAAAGAATGCTCAAACTACCGCACAATTGCACTCATCTCACACGCTAGTCAAGTAACGCTCAAAATTCTCCAAGCCAGACTTCAGCAATACGTGAACCGTGAACTTCCTGATGTTCAAGCTGGTTTTAGAAAAGGCAGAGGAACCAGAGATCAAATTGCCAATATCCGCTGGATCATAGAAAAAGCAAGAGAGTTCCAGAAAAACATCTATTTCTGCTTTATTGACTATGCCAAAGCCTTTGACTGTGTGGATCACAATAAACTGTGGAAAATTATGAAAGAGATGGGCATACCAGACTATGTAACCTGCATTCTGAGAAATCTGTATGCAGATCAAGAAGCAACAGTTAGAACTGGACATGGAACAACAGACTTGTTCCAAATCGGGAAAGGTTTACATCAAGGCTGTATATTGTCACCCTGCTTATTTAACTTATATGCAGAGTACATCATGAGAAATGCTGGGCTGGAGGAAGCACAAGCTGGAATCAAGCTTGCCGGGAGAAATAGCAATAACCTCAGATACACAGATGACACCACCGTTATGTCAGAAAGCAAAGAACTAAAGAGCATCTTGATGAAAGTGAGAGAGGAGAGTGAAAAAGTTGGCTTAAAACTCAACACTCAGAAAACTGAGATCATGGCGTCTGTTCCCATCACTTTATGGCAAATAGATGGGGACACAATGGAAACATTGACAGACTTTATTTTTGGGGCACCAAATCACTGCAGATGAAGACTGCAGTCACAAAATTACAAGACATTTTCTCCGTGGAAGAAAAGCTATGATCAACCTGCTGCTGCTGCTGCTAAGTCGCTTCAGTCGTGTCCGACTCTGTGGACCCCATAGATGGCAGCCCACCAGGCTCCACCGTCCTGGGATTCTCCAGGCAAGAACACTGGAGTGGGTTGCCATTTCCTTCTCCAGTGCATGAAAATGAAAAGTTAAAGTGAAGTCGCTCAGTCATGTCCGTCTCTTTGCGACCCCATGGACTACAGCCTACCAGGCTCCTCTGTCCATGCGATTTTCCAGGCAAGAGAACTGGAGTGGGTTGACATTGCCTTCTCCGATGATCAACCTAGACAGCATATTAAAAAGCAGAGATATTACTTTACCAACAATGGTCCATCTAGTCAAAGCTATGGTTTTGCCAGTAGTTATGTATGGATGTGAGAGTTGGACTGTGAAGAAAGCTGAGCACTGAAGAATTGATGCTTTTGAACTGTGGTGTTAGAGAAGACTCTTGAGAGTCGCTTAGACTGCAAGGAGATCCAACCAGTCTATCCTAAAGGAAATCAGTCCTGAATATTCATTGGAAGGACTGATGCTGATGGTGAAACTCCAATACTTTGGTCAACTGATGTGAAAAACTGACTCATTGGAAAAGACCTGATGCTGGGAAAGATCGAAGGTGGGAGGAGAAGGGGACAGCAGAGGATAAGACGGTTAGATGGCATCACCGACTCAATGGACATGAGCTTGAGTAAGCTCTGGGTGTTGGTGATGGACAGGGAAGACTGGCGTGCTTCAGTTCATAGGGTCACAAAGAATTAGGACTGAGGGACTGAACTGTACTGATTTTTAATTTTAAGGTGGTTAATCTTGATTACAAAACACTCAGGAGTCAGGCTGTGTGCTTAGTTGCTCAGTGTGACCTACTCTTTGGGGCCCTTCTGAACTGTAGCCTGCCAGGCTCCTCTGTCAATGGGGTTTTTCAGGCAAGACTACTGGATTGGATTGCCATTTTATTTTCCGTGGCATCTTACTGTCCAAGGGATTAAAACTGTGTCTATTGTGTCTCCTGTTTGCAAGTGAATTCTTTAACTGCTGAGCCATCAGGGGTCAGAAAGAGGCTTATTAAATATTATTCTGGACCCCAATTCTTCAGTGCAAACCACAGAAAGCACAATAAAACTATCTTTTTTTTTCCTTTAGGATTGATTTTTTAAATATGTTTATTTATTTTAATTCAAGGCTAATTACTTTACAATATTGTATTAAATGTGTGTGTGTGTGTGTGTGTAAAGGTTGGTTTCCCAACAACCTCGTACGTTATGCCAGTGGAACCAAGTAGTAAAATTTGCTTCAGGTAGAGCCGTATCCTAAGGCTGTTGATTTGCATTCAATGACACAGAAGTGAAACACAGCCTTGACTTTAGGCAGACAGAACATGCTGTGTATTTTGTGGTCCTAATTCTTTTCAGGCAGCTGTAGTTTTCTTCTTTATTAGGCAATTTTTTATATGTCCCCTTTTGCAATACAATTTGTGTGCAGTTTAGTTTCAATAAGATATTTTCTGCATTACCTTCAGTTATGGTAAAAGAATTACTACTAAATTCTGAAAGTAGACCTCAAGAGGTTTCGAACAAACTGGAGCACCAATGCGATACAAACATTCCTTGAGTTGTATTTTTTCTGAGAAAGCTGGTCCAAGAAACTGAGAATTTATAATATGCTTGACCTCTGCAGATGGTGACTGCAGCCATGACACTAAAAGACACTTGCTCCTTGTGTGTGCTATGACCACCCTAGAGAGCATATTAAAAAGCAGAGACATTACTTTACCAACAATGGTCCATCTAGTCAAAGCTATGGTTTTTCCAGTAGTATATGTTTTCAGGTGATTATGTCAGAGAGAGAAGTAGGGGTAAAACTTGATGATGCATTGCCGATTACTGGAATGCTTGGAATACAGAAAAATAAGAAATGAATATTATAAGGAGAAAAGAGAAATAAAATATGAGGTAGGGAGTGCTTATATCAAACTTCAGAGAACTGATCCCACTTCGGGACTTTTTCACTGAAGCCATGCACGCATGCCTCATGGAGTCAGATCACGCTCGCCATCTTTGTTCTGAAACATGTTTTTTTTATGTGGCTCTCTACGTTTCTTCTCTGTGCCATTCCTTCCCACCAAGTTCATGCCTGCTCTCCTTTTGGAGACATGAACTATTCGAAGCTGAGGCGCCTTTATTTCTCTCTTGCTTTCTCTCTCTGCACTCTTCCTCCCTCAATTGCAAATAGGAGTTCCTTACAAGGTGCCTGATAACTGCTTTCAGAATTAAGTGGATTAATCATCATGATAGTAGTCATGAAAGGATGTGAGACTTGGATCATAAAGAAATCCGAGCCAAGGAACTGATCCTTTAAAACTGTGGTGCGGGGGAAGACTCTTGAGAACCCCTTGGACTACAAGGAGATCAAACCAGTCCATCCTAAAGGAGATCAACCTTGACTATTTATTGAAAGAATTGATGCTGAAGCTTCAATTCAGCTTACTGGAAAAGATCCTTATTCTGGGAAAGATTGAAGGCAGGAGAAGGGGATGACAGAGGATGCAATGGTTAGATAGCATCACTGACTCAATGGACATGAATTTAAGCAAACTCTGGGTGGTAGTGGAGAATAGAAGAGCCTGTTACAAGAAGTTGGACACGACATAGCAATTGAATAACAACAATTATCATGGTCTTTCTTAAAAAGGAATTTAAACCTTCAGTCAGTTCAGTTCAGTCACTCAGTCGTGTCTGACTCTTTGTGACCCCATGGACTACAGCACACCAGGCTTCCCTGTCCATCACCAGCTCCCGGAGTTTACGCAAACTCATGTCCATTGAGTTGGTGATTCCATCCAACTATTTCATCCTCTGTTGGCCCCTTCTCCTCCTGCCTTCAATCTTTCCCAGCATCAGGGTCTTTTCAAATGAGTCAGATCTTTGCATCAGGTGGCCAAAGTGTTGGAGTTTCAGCTTCAACATCAGTCCTTCCAATGAATATTCAGGACTGATTTTCTTTAAGAGGGACTGATTGGACTCCTTGCAGTTAATAGAAACTCCTTAAAATTAAAATTTTGTGTCACAATATTTAGTTGTTTGTTCAAAAATCACTGACTGAAGCCTTACATGCAACACATTTATGCAGACACACAGACTCCAAAGCCAATGTGGCGTGCGGGAGGCAACTTGTACTCTTGTTTGAACCAGAGATGCTTGTTGAACTTTCAGACACTTTGTGGGCTTTTTTTGTAAAGCACAGCTATTACTACAGTCTAAATAATTTATATTGAAAAACGGTGGAGGTAAATACTCAAAGTTCATCACTTTCCAGTTATTTCCTGCACGTTACTAGTCTGTGTGGTCAGTGCTCTTGGAGATCTTACCTGTGCTGCCTACTGACAAAGTGGCATGATGATGCAGGGTGATACAGGATGTATTATGCTGAAGTGCAGAGTCCATGGGTGAGGATGTGGTGACTTGGGGATGGCAATCTTTGGAGAATCATTTGCTTGTTTTATCATAGCTTTTTTTTTTTTTTAATTTTTAAACTTTGTTTAAAAAGGTTTTAAATCTAATGTTGGAGCCTAGTTGACTTACATTGCTATTCCTGGTGTAGAGCAAAGTGGTTCATTTATGTGCACACATATATTCATCCTTTTTCAGATTTTTTTCCCATATGGACATTATAGAATATGGAGTTCTAAAGAGAATACTTTCAGTTTATTAAAAAAAAAAGAGGTAAATGCAGAAATATATAGAAGGAGTTCACATATACCTCAAATGCAGTCTCCCCTATGAGTACCATGTTACATTAGCATGGCAAATTTATCGCTATTAATCAAACAGCACTGCTACAGTATTGCCAACAAAACTCCACAGTTCATGTGTATTACTGTACTTTTTATCGATGGGATTGCTTCAGTCCCAGGATGCCATCTCGGTTACCACACTGCATCCAGGGGTCACGCCTTCGTAGCCCTCTCTTTCCTGGGAGAGTTTCTCAGACCTTATTCTTGATGGTTTTGAACTGTGCTGGTCAGTTGTTTTGTAGGATGCCTTCCACTGAAAGTTTTCTAATGCATTTCTTATGATATAATTGTGTTTATGGGTTGTGGAGAAGACCCCAGAGGTACAGAATCGGTTTGAAAATAGCATACTAGGGATGAATATCACCAGGGGGGTTCATGATTTGATGATGCACTGGATTGTCTGGCTGAGAGAGCATTTGCCAGGTTTCTCCACCTCAAGTTACTTCCTTTTCTCCCTTTGCACACTGCAACTCTTTGCCAGGAGGTTGCTATGTGCAGGCTACCAACCAAGAGCTAGGAGTTACGCTCCCCTTTTCCTTGAGCACAGATTTTCAACATCAATTACTTGGAATTCTTCAAAATGGAATTGTTTCTTCTTTTCTTGTTTTGTTCAGTTGCTAAGTCATGTCCAAATTTTTGCAACCCCATG
Source organism: Bison bison bison (assembly GCF_000754665.1). Taxonomy (NCBI): domain Eukaryota; kingdom Metazoa; phylum Chordata; class Mammalia; order Artiodactyla; family Bovidae; genus Bison; species Bison bison. The sequence continues at coordinate 3,157,641 of NW_011494805.1, read as the reverse complement.
AACTGCAGCAAACCAGGCTTTCCTGCTCTTTACTATCTCCTGGAGTTTACTCAAACTCATGCCCATTGAGTCGGTGATGCCATCCAACGATGTCATCCTCTGTCAATCCCTTCTCCTCCTGCCTTCAATCTTTCCCAGCATCAGTCTTTTCCAATGAGTCAGTTCTTCGCATCAGGTGGCCAAAGTATTGGGCCTTCAGCTTCCACATCAATCCTTCAGGAGAATATTGAGGATTGATTTCCTCTAGGATTGACTGGTTGGATCTTCTTGCATTCCAAGGGACTCTCAAGAGTCTTCTCCAGCGGCACAGTTCAAAAGGATGGATTCTTCAGCACTCAGCCTTCTGTATGGTCCAACTCTCACATCCATACATGACCACTGAAAAAACCATAGCTTTGACTATGGGGACCTTGACCAGCAAAGTGGTGTCTCTGCTTTTTAACTTGCTAAGTTTGTCATAGCTTTTCTTCCAAGGAGCAAATGTCTTTAATTTCATGGCTATAGTCATCATCTGCAGTGATTTTGGAGCCCAAGAAAAGCAAATATATCACTATTTCCACTTTTTTTCCATCTATTTGCCATGAAGTGATGGGATCAGACACCATCATCTTAATTTTCTGAATGCTGAATTTTAGGCCAGCTTTGTCACTCTCCTCTTTCATCTTTATCAAAAGCCTCTTTATTTTTTTTTTTTGTTTTTACTTTCTTTCATTAGAGCGATACCATCTGCGTTTTGAGGTTGTTGATACTTCTCCAAGGAACCTTGATTCCAGCTTGTGATTAATGTAGCCTGGTACTTCACATGATGTACTTTGCATGGAAGTTAAAGAAGCAGGGTGACAGCATGCTGTCTTGTCGTACTCCTTTCCTAATTTTGAACCAGTCCTTTATTCCATGTCCACTTCTAACTCTATCTTGTTAACCTGCATAGAAGTTTCTCAGGAGTCAAGTAAGGTGGTCTGGTATTCATCTCTTTAAGAATTTTCCACAGTTTGCTGTGATCTACACAATCAAAGGCTTTAGCCTAGTCAATGAAGCAGAAGTATTTTTTTTTCTTCAATTCTCTTGCTTTTTGCATGATACAACAGATGTTGGCAATTTGATCTTTGGTTTCTCTGCCTTTTCTAAATTCAGCTTGTACATCTGGAAGTGTTCAGTTCGCGTACAGCTGAAGTCCAGCTTGAAGGATTTTGAGCATAACCTTGTTAGCATGTGAAATGTACACATTTGTTTATTAAATTGTTTATTTTTAATCACATGGACTCATTTATATCTATTTATACTTTGGGTTATAATCCACTATTACTTCCTCTATTTTGTTGCTCAGGATGTTATTTTTACAGCTTTGGCCGTTGTGAACTCTTTCAATTATCTCCTGTGTGCCTTTGACATACCCTCATCAAGGTGTGTGCATGCCCTGAGCACTCTTGCTCTTTGCTTTCTTACACTAGGTGACTCTCCAGCCTCATTTTCTGTATTGCTTGACCAAATACTCAGATTTGCCATTTCACCAAGGAGGGCAGTCCCTCTCATTGGAGAATGGTATTGGGTGTCCCTGGTGGCTCAGATGGTAGAGAATCTGCCTGCAACACGTGAGACCTGGGTTCAATCCCTGGATTGGGAGGATCCCCTGGAGGAGGCCATGGTAACCCACTCCACTATTCTTGCCTTAAGAATCCCCATGGACAGAGGAGCCTGGCAGGCTACAGTCCATGGGGTTGCAAAGAGTTGGACACAACTGAGTGATTAAGCACACACATTATGGAAATGGTATATAGAAACCAGTATTTTTATGTTCGATGTCCTTATCACTATTGGACAGTTAATTTTAGTATCTCTCAATTGGCAGAAAAACAAACAGGTATTCATATTAGCAAATATATACTCAACACATCTGTAAGTATGTTTCTAAGTAACTACGTGTGTCTATATAAAGCTAAATGTCAGTTCAGACTAATGTTTCCAACTCCAGTCATCTTCACATGGATCATTTTAATCTCATTCACTTACTGAAATGATTTGCTTTGTAGTTCAGATCCAAAACAAGTCAGTTTTTCTCAAGTTTTATATAGAAGTAATTGACATATATCACTATAAGTTTAAGGCATACATTATGATGGTTTGATTTACATATATTTTGAAAAGATTATCACAGTAGATTCCAGGCAACATATATCTTCTCATATAGATAAAATAAAGAGAAAAGAAAGCAATTTTTCCCTGTGAACTCATAAGACTTACTTTCTTAACAACTTTCCTATACATCATGTAGCAGTATCAGCTGCATTTATTATATATTACGTTATGACCTAGAACTTATGCCCTAGCACTTACAACTGGAAATTTATATCTTTTGACCACCTTTTTCCAATCCCCCCATCCCTGGATAGTCCACTTCTGGAAATCAAAAATAGTCTGATCTCTTTTTTTGTTTCTATACGTTCACTTTTTGTTGTTGTTGTTTTAAGGTTGCATATATAAGTGAGATTATATAATATTTTTCTTTCTCTCTCTGGCTTATTTCACTTAGCATAATGTCTTAAAGGTCCATCCATGTTGAAAAATGAGCTTTGATTCTTATTTCTAAATGAGATTTAACAGACTTAACCATGCTGAAAATATTGGATTGGCCAAAAATTTTTTTCTGGCATACCCATACAATTTTACAGAAAACTCCAAATGAATTTTTTTGACCAACTCAATAGTTTAATTGTTGGAAATGACATTTACTACTTAACATTACAAGTAGTAAACTTTTCTTTATAAGTGCATAAAAAAGAGGGCAAGAACTACTCAGCAGGTCAGATTAAGTGCTTAAAACAGTATGCTTATAGCCTTAGAAAAGTGAGGGCACACAGCTTAGGCAAGAGCATGATGGAAACTCAAATTAGAATTTCAGAATCTTAGACTTTGGAGAATCTGGCCTTGAAAGCCACCACCAGTCCTCAAATAAACAACTTAATTTTTGGTTTTACCAGTCAAGAGTTTGGTATCACACCACACAGCAAGTCTGTAAATAATATATAAATTATTATGTGCCTATGAATGTGTGTGTAAATGAGAGTACATGTGGGTCATTTCAGAGCATGTACCTTACTTCAATAAATCAATAATTTTTATCATTATGGCAAATAAGATCCGCCAGAGAAGGAAATGGCAACCCACTCCAGTATTCTCTGGAGAAGCTCACGGACAAAGGAGCCTGGTGGGCTATAGTCCATGGGGTATCAAGAGTTGGACATGACTTAGCTACTAAACCCCCATGAAGCTACTAATTAGTATTCTACCTCAGTTATGATAGTCTAGAAATGAATATTTTTTGCCTATTGCAATATTTTGATGATCAGAATAAAAAAAGGTTAAGTAAGAACTCTAGAGAACCTGAGATTAGAGAGGATTAATTCTGCCCATATGTGCTACATACATAATGAGCAAGATTTACTATAAGGAAGTAAAATATTTGGACTTGAAATTAAGAATTTAATTGCATTAACACTTTAGCTCCTCTTGCCTGTGGAGATTATTCTAACATGCAGAATACCAGGACCATCTGCACAATAAGCTTTCCCAAGTATGACTCAGAGTATTAGAGGATCACAGAGCTGGCATGTCCAAACAAGAGCAAACAAGGAAAAATTAGCAGCCTTGTTTATCTTTGGGTGCTGACTGAAATAAGAAAATGTGTGTATTAAAGTGCACTAAGCAGTAATGTGCAAAGTGACTATAAGCTGCTTATATTTATAAAGACAACAGAAAAAATTAATTTTCATTAAATAAAGCACATAATTAAATATAACAGTAGTTGCCCTGATATGGAATAAATTTAATGAAGCATTTTAAGTTGAGATCCGTCAAATTATTTGAATTTATGAAAGTCAACCAAGATGAAATAGAAAAGTATGTGTCACTTTTATAAGATCTGATCTTCAATATTATCATAAAAATATGTGCATAGATTATATTAGTAGAATATTGAATCACCACTTCTCTTAAATTCTCCAACTTATCCCCGATCCCCCATCCCCCAACACCCACACAATCCTACATCACTTAGGAGAATGATGTATTGTGACATTACCTCCATTCTGCCTAGAGAAAATAACATGGACAAAAATGTGAAATGGCCTGCAGAACCAAAAAGTGGCAAACTAAGATATTTTGCTGTATCTTTGTGGATCCCAAGTTGGACACATGGCTCTGTCGTTGCTCTCTGCTTTTAATACACGTAGACTTGCCAGGTGGCTCAATGGTCAAGATTCTGCCTGTAAATACAGGAGGCATGGATTCAGTCCCTGGGTCAGAAAGATCCCCTGGAGTAGAAAATGGCCACCAGCTCTAGTATTCCTGCCTAGAAAACTCTATGGACAGAGGAGCCTAGCAATCTACGGTCCATGAGGTCACAAAGAGTCGGACATGACTGAGCTATCAATTGAGCACACATTTTTAATGCACAGGAGGTTTATGTACAAAGACAGGGAGGCTGCCCAGCTTCTCTATCTGCTGCCCTTGCATAGCATCATGAAGCTTCTTCCTGTGATGCACCATAAATTTCTTTATCTAGAAATGCCTCAGACACTTTACATTTCACACGTAAATATGAGAGGGTTCTATTTAGCTTTTAGAGTACAGGACACAGTAAAAGAGAAGAAAAATTGTAACTTTTTAGTGACCATAGTCACGGTATAAAAGAAAGATAAACATTATGATAGTTTCATATCTAGAAGTTCAAACTGTTTTCTGTCTCTAAATAATCTTCTCCTCTCTGCTAAATCAGAGTCATGGATGTGTTGTTTAAGATGAGAAGCACAACCAGTACTGAATGTAATGCTTGATTGTGTCTAGATGTCTGCTTTAAAATGTTGATTTTTGTTGTGTTTATTTTTAACTGCGCCATTATAACTGTACATTGTAATGCAAGCTGCTTGAGTCCTTTGCCAAGTAAGAAAATGAACACCTACGCACCGTCAACACTACTTTTATGTATATATAGTATTTCCATTTTGCCCCTCACAAAGGAGGACCTCAAAGTTATTAAAGTTTACTAAGCTTTCACTCTGGATTAGGGCATCATGTCTCTCTTCCACTCAATTTTCTACCATCTGTATTATTATGTATGTATGTGTGTTCAGTTGCTTCAGTCATATCTGACTCTTTGTGATCCCATGGACTGTAGCAAGACAGGGTCCTCCATCAATGGGATTCTCCAGGCAAGAATACTGGAGTGGGTGGATTGAACCTGTGTCACCTGCATTGCAGGCAGATTCTTTACTGCTGAACCGCCAGGAAAGCCCTACCATCTGCATTAGACCTAGATTTAAAAGGCATTAATTGGGGGTGAGACGGGAATCAGGGCCAAGGATCCAGGGGGTGCCGTCTCTTCAAAAGTTTGTTTAAGAGGGTAAATCTCATGCAAAGTGTCCTTACCACAAAATTAAACAGCAATAATACAACCAAACAATGTATACCTATACACACATGGCTGAAGGGACACCGCAGAACTTTTGGAGGTGATGCATATTTTTTCTTCTTTATTGTGGTGATGGTGTATCATGGATGGACACTTATGCTAAATCCATGAAACTGTATACATTAAACGTGCTCACCTTGTGTCGTATGTCAATTATATCTTATAAAAGCTATTGAAACAAAGCTGGAGGATATGGTATGCAGAAACAGACTTCTGTTGTCCCTAGTCCACTGGGTCATTAAAAGGTTATATATGTGAGGCTACACTTCAAACAAGTCAAGGACTCAAGAAAATTCTGACTTGAGTAGAATTCCATCTCAGTATCCGTAGTCTACATCTTTTCCATGTCTTGTTCCAGAAACCCTGTGTGAAATGGAATATTTCCTGCCAAACTGGTAAACAAGGGTGTCACGGGCATCAAGGATTCCAGCCTTCCAAACGTAAACTTCTGTGAGCCCAGAAAGAACGATGCCTACTGTCCAACAGCCCTCAGTCAATCCCCACTGTGAGCGTTGAGGAGCTGGGGGGAGGCCATGAGAGAAAGTACAAGCAGCAGTCATCCTCAGCATCCACCATGCCCTATGGCGAATGGGGAATTAAGGATGGGAATAATACGAATAAGAAGCTGAGTTCAGTTCAGTCACTCAGTCATGTTTGATTCTTTGCAGACCCCAAGGATTGCAGCACGCCAAACTTCCCTGTCCAACATCAACTCCCACAGCTTACTCAAACTCGTGTCCATCAAGTCAGTGATACCATCCAACCATCTAATCCTCTGTCATCCCATTCTCTTCCTGTCTTCAGTCTTTCCAAGCATCAGGGTCTTTTCCAATGAGCCCATTCTCCACATCAGGTAACCAAAGTATTGGAGCTTCAGCTTCAGCATCAGACCTTCCATTGAACACTCAGGACTGATTTCCTTTAGGATGGACTGTTTGGATCCCCTTGTAGTCCAAGGGACTTTCAAGAGTCTTCTCGAACACCACAGTTCAGAAGCATCAATTCTTCAGTGCTCAGCTTTCTTTACGGTCCAACTCTCATATCCACACATGACTACTGGAAAAAATATAGCTTTGGCTAGATGGACCTTTATAGGCAAAATAATGTCTCTGCTTTTTAATATGCTGTCTAGGTTGGTTATAGATTTTCTTCTAAGGAGTATCTTTTAATTTCATAGCTGCATTCACCATCTGCAGTGATTTTGGAGCCCCCCAAAATACATTCTGTCACATTTCCCACTGTTTCCCCATCTGCCATGAAGTGATGGGACCAGCGTCTGTGGAAAATTCTGAAAGAGATGGGAATACCTGACCATCTGACCTGCCTCTTGAGAAACCTGTATGCAGGTCAGGAAGCAACAGTTAGAACTGGACATGAAACAACAGACTGGTTCCAAATCGGGAAAGGAGTACATCAAGGCTGTATATTGTCACTCTGCTTATTTAACTTATATGAAGAGTACATCATGAGAAACACTGGGCTTGAGGAACCACAGGCTGGAGTCAAGATTGCTAGAGAAATATCAATAACCTCAGATATGCAGATGACATCACCCTTATGGCAGAAAGTGAAGAAGAACTAAAGCACCTCTTAATGAAGGTGAAAGAGGCGAGTGGAAAAATTGGCTTAACACTCACCATTCAGAAAACTAAGATCATGGCACTGGTCTCATCACTTCATGGCAAATAGATGGGGAAACAGTGGCTGACTTTATTTTTCTGGGCTCCAAAATCACTGCAGATGGTGATTGCAGCCATGAAATTAAAAGATTCTTACTCCTTGGAAGGAAAGTTATAACCAACCTAGATGGCATATTGAAAAGCAGAGACATTACTTTGTCAACAAATGTCCCTCTATTCAAGGCTATGGTTTTTCCAGTGGTCATGTATGGATGTGAGAATTGGACTATAAAGAAAGCTGAGCGCTGAAGAATTGATGCTTTTGAACTGTGGTGTTGGAGAAGACTCTTGAGAGTCCCTTGGACTGCAAGGAGATCCAACCAATCCATCCTAAAGGAAATCAGTCCTGAATATTCATTGGAAGGACTGATGCCGAAGCTGAAACTCCAATACTTTGGCCACCTGATTGGAAGAGCTGACTCATTTGAAGACACTGATGCTGGGAAAGATTGAAGGCAGGAGGAGAAGGGGTCAACAGAGGATGAGATGGTTAGATGGCATCACCGACTCAATGGACATGGGTTTGGGTTGACTCCGGGAGTTGGTGATGGACAGGGAGGCCTGGAGTGCTGTAGTTCATGGGGTTGCAAAGAGACACGACTGAGCGACTGAACTGAACTGAACTGTTGGGACCGGATGACATGATCTTAGTTTTCTGAATGTTGAGCTTTAAGCCAACTTTTTCACTCTCCAGTTTCACTTTCATCAAGAAACTCTTTAGTTCTTCTTCGCTTTCTACCATAAGGGTGGGATCATCTGCATATCTGAGGTTATTGATATTTCTCCCAGCAATTTTGATTCCAGCCTGTGCTTCATCCAGCCCAGTGTTTCTCATGATGTACTCTGCATACAAGTTAAATAAGCAGAGTGATAATATAAAGCCTTAAGGTACTCCTTTCCCAATTTTGAACCAGTCTGTTGTTCCATGTCTGGTACTAACTATTGCTTCTTGACCTGCATACAGATTTCTCAAGAGGCAGGTAAGGTGATCTGGTATTCCCATCTTTTTAAGAATTTTCCACACTTTCTTGTGATCCACACAGTCAAATGCTTTGGGATAATCAATTAAGCAGAAGTAGATGTTTTTCTGGAACTCTTTTGCTTTTTTGATTATCCAGCAGATGTTGGCAGTTTGATCTCTGGTTCCTCTGTCTTTTCTAAATCCAGCTTGAATATCTGGAAGTGCACAGTATTGTTGAAGCTTGGCTTGGACAATTTTCAGCATGACTTGCTAGCAGCATGTGAAATGAGTGCAATTGTACAGTAGTTTGAACATTCTTTGGCATTGCCTCTCTCTGGGATTGGAATGAAAATTGACCTTTTCTAGTCCTGTGGCTAGATGTGAGAGTTGGACCATAAAGAAGGCTGAGCGCTGAAGAATTGATGCTTTTGAAATGTGGTGATGGAGAAGACTCTTGAGTTCTTTGGACGACAAGGAGGTCAAACCAATCAATTCTAAAGGAAATTAACCATGAATATTCACTGGAAGGACAGATACAGAAGCTGAATCTCCAATACTTTGGCCACCTGATGTGAAAAACTGACTCCCTGGAAAAGACATGCTGGGAAAGTTTGAAGGTGGGAAGAGAATTGGATGGCATCATGAGCAAATAGAACGGAAAAAAATATAGAAGGAATGACAAATTTTATTTCAGCCAGCTTTTTCACTCTCTTCTTTCACTCTCATCAAGAGGCTTTTTAGTTCCTCTTCACTTTCTGCTATTAGAGTGGTATTATCTGCATATCTGAGATTGCTGATATTTATCCTGGCAATCTTGATTCCAGGTTGTGATTCATCCAGCTTGGCATTTTGCATGATGTACTCTGCATATAAGTTGAATAAGCAGGGTGACTATATACAGTTCTTTGGGATTGGATTGAAAACTGACTTTTCCAGTCCTGTGGTCAGTATAGAGTTTTCCAAATTTGAGTGCAGTGCTGACATATTGAGTGTAGCACTTTAACAGCATCATCTTTTAAATTTTTAAAAACCCAGCTGGAATTTCATTAATTCCACTAGTTTCAGTTCAGTTCAGTCGCTCAGTCATGTCCGACTCTTTGCAATCCCATGAACTGCAGCATGCCAGGCCTCCCTGTCCATCACCAACTCCCTGAGTCCACACAAACCCATGTCCATTGAGTCGGTGATGCCATCCAACCATCTCATCCTCTGTTGTCCCCTTCTCTTCCTGCCCTCAATCTTTCCCAGCATCAGGGTCTTTTCCAGTGAGTCAGCTCTTCCAATCTGATGGCCCAAGAATTGGAGTTTCAGCTTCAACATCAGTCCTTCCAATGAACACCCAGGACTGATCTCCTTTAGGATGGACTTGTTGGACCTCCTTGCAGTCCAAGGGACTCTCAAGAGTCTTCTCCAACACCACAGTTCAAAAGCATCAATTCTTCTGCGCTCAGCTTTCTTTATAGTCCAACTCTCACATCCATACATGACTACTGGAAAAACCATAGCCTTGACTAGATGGACCTTTGTTGGCAAAGTAATGTCTCTGCTTTTTAATATGCTGTCTAGGTTGGTCATAACTTTCCTTTCAAGGAGTAAGTGTCTTTTAATTTCATGGCTGCAGTCACCATCTGCAGTGATTTTGGAGCCCAGAAAAATAAAGTCAGCCACTGTTTACACTGTTTCCCCATCTGTTTGCCATGAAGTGATGGGACCAGATGCCATGATCTTGGTTTTCTGAATGTTGAGCTTTAAGCCAACTTTTTCACTCCACTAGCTTAGTTGGTAGTAACGCTTCCTAAGGCCCACTTGACTTCAACTCCAGAATGTCTCCTGTAGGTGAATGACCACGCCATCGTGGCTATCTGCTTCATTTAGACTTTTATGTGTAGTTCTCTGTATTCTTGCCACCTCTTCTTAATCTCTTCTGCTTCTGTGAGGTCCTTTCTATTTCTGTCCTTTATCATGCCCATTTTTCCAAGCTATCTCCCTTGATATTTATAATTTTCTTAAAGTTTACTCTACTTCATTCTATTGTTTTCCTCTATTTCTTTGCATTTTTCTTTTAAGAAAGACTTCTTGTCTCTCCTTAATATTCTTTGGAACTCTGCATTCAGTTGGGTATATATTTTTCCCTTTCTCTCTTGCCTTTCACTTCTCTTCCTTCCTCAGTTATCTGTAACATCTTGCCAGACTTTGCCTTTTTGCATTTTTTTTCCTTTGGGATTGCTTTGGTCACTACCTCCTGTACCATGTTATGAATCCTTGAAAATCATAGCTTTTCAGGCACTCTGTCTACCAGATCTAACTCCTTGAATCTATTCATCATTACCAGTGTATAACCATAAGGGACTTGATTTATGTCATATCTGAATGGCCATGTGATATTCCCTACTTTCTTTAAGTTTGAATTTTGCAATAATGAGCTCATGATCTGAGCTGTAGTCATCTCCAGGTCTTGTTTTTACTGTCTTTATAGAGCTTTTCCATCTTTTCCTGCAGAAAACATAATCTGATTTCCATTTTGACCCTCTGATGGTGTTCATGTGTAGAGTTATCACTTCAGTTTCTGGAAAAGGGTGTTTGATATGACCAGTGTGTTGTCTTGACAAAGCACTTTTAGCATTTACCCTGTTTCATTTTGTACTCAAGGCCAAATTTGCCTGTTATTCCCAGTATCTCTTGACTTCCTACTTTTGCATTCTAATCCACTATGATGAAAAGGACATCTCCTTTTGGTATAAGTTCTAGAAGGTCTTGTAAATTTTCATAGAATCTGCCAAATTTAGCTTCTTCAGTGGTTGGGGCATAGACTTGGATTAATGTGATATTGACTAGTTTGCCTTGGAAAGGAACAGAGTTCATGGCATCATTTTTGAGATTGTACCCAAGTAGTGAATTTCAGACTCTTCTGTTGAATATGAAGAATACTCCATTCCTTCTAAGGGATTCTTGCCTACAGTAGGAAACACAATGGTCATCTGAATTAAATCCTCCCATTCCCATTATTTGCCAATTTTAATTCTCTGATTCCCAAGATGTTAATGTTCAATCTTGGCTTCTCCTGCTTGACCATGTCCAGTTTACCTTGATTCATGAACCTATCCTTCCAAGTTCCTATGCAATATTGTTCTTTTCAGTACTGGGCTTTACTTTCACCACCAGACACATCAAAACGGAGCATCATCTCCTCCTTGGCCCAGCCTCTTCATCCTTCTGGCACTATTGGAAATCTCCCTCTGCTCTTCCTCAGTAGCATATTGGACACCTTCCAATCTGTGGGGCTCACCCTCTGGTATCATATCTTTTTGTCCTCTCATACTGCTCGTGGGCAGGGCAGGAATACTGGAGTGGGTTGCCTTTTCTTCTCCAGTGGACCACATATTGTCAGAACTCTTCACTATGATCTGTCTGTCTTGGGTGGCCTACATCGCCTGGCTCATAACTTCACTGAGTTATGCAAGCCTTTCTCTATGACAAGGCTGTGATGTATGTTCTTACTGTTATTGTTCAGTCACTCAGTCTGCAATCCCAAAGACTGAAGGACACCAGGCTTCCTTGTCCTTCACTATCTCCTGGAATTTACTCAAACTTATGTCCGTTGAGTCGATGATGCCAGTCAGCCATCCCATCTTCTGTCATCCCCTTCTCCTCCTGCCCTCAATATTTCTCAGCCTCAAAGTCTTTTCCAGTGAGTTGACTCTTTGCATCAGGTGGCCAAAGTATTGAAGCTTCAGCTTTAGCATCAGTCCTTCCTGTGAGTATTCAGGGTTGATTTCCTTTGGGGTTGACTGGTTTGATCTCCTTGCAGTCCAAGGGACTCTCAAGAGTCTTCTCCAACACCACAGTTCAAAAACACCAGTTCTTCAGCATCCAACCAAAAGGAGCAAGCATCTTTTAATTTCATGGCTGCAGTCACTGTCCACAGCAATTTTGGACCCCAGGAAAATGAAGTCTTAATGAACCTATGAGCCATGTCATATAGGATCACCCAGGGTGGACAGGTCATGGTGGGGAGTTCTGTCAAAACATGGCCCACTGGAGAAGGGAATGGCAAACCACTTCCAAATTCTTGCCTTGAGAACCCCATGAACAATATGTGATCCTTGAAAGGGTATTAAAAGTTATCATTAAGCAAACTTTTCCTGTAGATTGTTGTTCAATCATGTCTTACTCCTTGTGAACCCATAGACTGTAGCTCACCAGGCTCCTCCATGGAATTCTCCAGGCAAAAATATTGGAGGGGGTAACCATGTCCTTCTCCAGGGCATTTTCCCCACCCAGGGATGAAACCTGGGTCTCCCACATTTCAAAGTGAAGTGAAATGCGCTCATCATGTCCGACTCTAGTCCATGGACTCCTCCAGGTCAGAATACTAGAGTGGGCAGCCTTTCCCTTCTCCAAGGGATTTTCCCAACCCAGGGATCGAACCCAGGTCTCTCACATTGCAGGCAGATTCTTTACAGCTGAGCCACGAGGGAAGTCCTGATAGCTTCCCACATTTCAGGCACATTCTTTACTGTCTGAGTCACCGGGTTAGACAATAAATATTTCATAGACTATGTGGACCGTACGGTTTCAATCGGAAGTATTTAAGCTTGTGCTGCAGCATGAGACTGACAACAACCAACAGACAAACCTTCAAACGCCTGTCACGGGCCTATTTCCACATTTGGCTTGATGGCTTCTATGGTTTGTCACCACTTGAACAATTGTGCTGATCCACACACACTCACATATGTATATATGCACATACATATGCATTTTAAAAAATTGCTTGAGTGACATAGGCAAACACTGGATCGAGAGATTTCAGTGTTTGCTGCCAACTTAGAGCAGCTTAGAAGGGTCATTGTCACTAATTATTATATTTTGCCCTCTCAGGCTAATTATACTACCAAAATCAGAATTTCTGTTTTTCTCCTATATTGCTAAGACTTGTCTTTTTCTTGATCTACTGGCACCTGACCAACTAATGCCAAATCTGTTATGAGACTATATCTACCTGGAAATGCCGTTTATGCCAGCAGCTCGATAACCTACTTGAAATGAAAAAAACATGAAATGATTAATAAGCCGAGGATCACTTTATAGACCCAAGTACCAGAACCTGAATATGGACTGGGTTAGAAATCTTGGAAAATGTATGTGCTTAATATCTCACTCTTAAACATCAGTTCTATGAAAACAAGGAATAGCTGCATTAAATTAGATTTGATCCCTGCTGGTGTGACAATCTGGGCCCATTAGCTCAGCTCATTAGAGCTTGGTGTTAATGAGACCAAGGTCAGGGGTTCATCTGCCATATGAGACACCATGCTTCGTATAAAGACAGCCATTCTGTTCAATGAATTTACTGAAATAGTCTGCACATCTTATTTTATCCATATGTTTTAAATAATTGCAACTGGTCACAAGCAGGACAAAGGAAAGAAAATACAGGGGAAAATCAGTGGAAAAGATACATTTTTGAAGGAAACTAGATCATCTTAATGCATAGAGAACACGTTATATTCACTTCCTCTATTTACTTAATAAGTATACTTAATAAGTAATTCATACAAATTGATAATTTGAGCTGAAGTACAATACAACCAATTTCAATTCTGGTTGCATTTGTTCATACATGTATCTGTCAGCCACTATGCTACATGTTGGGAGGATAAAAATCAGTACCACCTCAATAACCTGACAAGGGGTATAGCGCAAGATGAGGGCACGTGCCTACTGGGGTTATTATTGCATAGTGGTAGTTGTTGGAAGCGGAGAAGGCGATGGCACCCCACTCCAGTACTCTTGCTGGAAAATCCCATGGACGGAAGAGCCTGGTGGGCTGTAGTCCATAGGGTCGCTAAGGGTCGGACACAACTGAGCGACTTCACTTTCACTTTCATGCATTGGAGAAGGAAATGGCAACCCACTCCAGTGTTCTTGCCTGGAGAATCCAGGGACAGGGGAGCCTGGTGGGCTGCCGTCTATGCGGTCGCACAGAGTCGGACACGACTGAAGTGACTTAGCAGCAGCAGCAGTTGTTGGAAGCAATGGTCGAACTCAAATACTTGCAGATTATATCTGGCCAAAGGATACAAAGATTCGCAAATCCTATCTTTCTGGTCAACTTTTCTCCAAAAGTGTTTCCTTGAGGGAGATATAAAGATAAGGCACACCAACAAAGCAAATCAGCATGTTATTGTATTATGAAGGGGGTGCGACTTTCAAGCAAAGTAAATATACAAGTACAGGAAACTCAGATAATCTTGACTGGATTTTATTATTAAAGAACTAAGAGACCGTGTTTATCTTTCCCACATTTCTATCTAAAAGTTTCAAGTCTGACCATAGCTTTATCTGCTGAGTCCAAGGTGGTCCAAAGAGAAGAGTAGACGAAGTGCTCTCTCATCTCCTTAAAAATAACCAAACCCGCTTAACCTCCCAGGGCTGAGAAAGAGAGAAACAAGTCTATGTATCACCCTTTAACCAGCAGACAGTTTTCTTATACAAAGCAGACTCAGTTAGAAACCTGAAATTTGGCTAGATAAATTAAAACTGCCTGCTTCTTGCATATATGAAGAACACGAGCTTGCTCTGTTTTCTATCAGTTCATATTTTGCCTCTGCTGATTCCTCTCTGAGTCACCCAACCACATGAAATTCAAGAGCCTCAGGTATAAGAAGAATATGTTGTATTAGACGGTGAGGCATGGAGTGAGCGAGGGTATGTGAGCTCCTTTTCCTTCTTGTGGTTGCAAATGTAACAATGTTTGGTTGTTATAAACTAAAGTCGGATATGAAGTTGGTGAGAAATCACAGTGAACGATGATGTTTGATCTAGACCATGATGCAATTTTGCCAGATGGAGGGCTATTCTGTAAGGCAAGTACAAGCACACGTAAGTGTCCAGTGCAATGTGTACAAGGCGTCTGAGGAATATGAAGAGTTTTAAGCCATAACATGTTGATACGGAATACAATTGAAAACTAGTGTTCACGTCCGAAGATAGAAATGATCTTGCTCAGTTTTCAGCCTGAAATTGGAAGCTTGACATCGATGGTTCATGTGGTTCTTCTTACTTTCTAATGTACAGCTAAGTGATGATTAATTATCCAACATCAAATTTCAAACCTATGAAAATATTTGTAACACATACCAAAATAGGGCTAAAATTATGACTGTATGAACTTTGCCCAAAATGACCAATTAATAAGTAAGATTTTATAAAATGTAGAAATAGATCAGATCATGGGAAAACAGTTCATTTGCGTTTATATACGCCCATTTTATTTAACATAAAAAACATGTTTTTTAAGGAACAACAGAGAGTGCTCTCAAATATAATATAAATCATGAATAATGATGCCTAGTGGCTTTAGTACTATCATGCTCACCATTGAACTGATACTGAAAATTTCATTTTCTCTACGTTGCAGCAATCCACAGTTAAAATTCCTGGAAAAGAGTGTTTACAGAGAATGGGTAATCAATACAGTTGCACAGTTTTATCAAGGCTCAAGATGAAAAAGTAGGAAGGAACAAGACAGGAAAAACTGGGGCTTTATCTTATTGCCTGTGTCCTGGAAGACCTTCTCAGAGGGGAAGCTTGCGTTGCAGCTTCTGAGTGAGTTCTTTGTTTCTTAACAATTGCAGTTTAAATCTCAGGAACAAATGAAGCCTTTTTAAGACATCTGAAAACATGCTCTCAGCTCTAAAGACAAGCTCTATATAAAAATCTTCAATTATTGACTTTTGAGTTAAAATGCTACTGTTATGTAATCTCACATTTTTTCACATACATAAAGTCTAGATGCTGTGAAAAGAAATGAGCACAGAACATTGATTTGATTGGCAGTTAGTGTTCATAGCTTGGAAAAGTGCAAAGTTGACACAGATGTTGAGCATATTAATGCTGGGTATCCCCACCAGCCCCACCAAAGTGTTATCAGTTTCCTCCCAAAGGAAATCTTACCCTTTCTCTCCGGGGTCTTGCCAGCTGTCTGGCTCTTGGAACATTTCTCAGTTTTTGTACTGATCTCTGATAAACATGCATTTGCACTCCAAAGCTGCATAATGCATTCAGTCTCAGCATGGGAGTCTGCAGCTGTTATATGCTAAGGGTGTTATTTATGTTCTTAACAATTTTGAAAAAGAAAACTTTCCTTCTAGGGCCTAAATTACCCCTCAAATGAATTCAAATTCTAGATTTTTCTCTTAGTCTGAGAATTCCTTTTTTTTATATCCTTTGCAATGCCGTGTTGGTGTCTTTGCTAAAAGAATTCCAAGAAGAGGCAACACTTGCTGTTTCTGCAGCTAAACAGAATTTGATGGTCCTGCTCAAAGTGACTATGTTATGTTTCCAATGGTCATTTATATTTGGTGTATAATTTCCTTTCCCCGTTAAGCCTGTTCCTCTACAGAAGCTAAACTGTCAGAATACAAAGCAGAATGCCAAGAGTCTCCCTCAGCAGTGTCCTGATCACATGGCTAGGAAAAGAAAAGTTCAATGTACTGTCCTGTTCTTCCCATAGAAAAAGCTCTATTCGCAGATTAAAACTTCCAAGTCTGTTTTCTAAATCAATAATACAAAGTGTGTAACTTCATCCATCTACTTATGAAACAAACATTTTTCTCTGATGCAAAAATATCTTTTTAGAACAAACCTGCACATTGATGTGAATGTGAATCGTTTCCAAACTAGGATTCTAATTATTATTCTTAAATGAGTGTCTTGAATATCTGGTTACTTTTCTTAGTTGTCTCTGGTGTTTAGCCTCTTTTGTTGATGCCCCCTGGTAGTGCTCTGGAGCTCACTTTTAGTGGGCTTCCCTCATAGCTCAGTTGGTAAAGAATCCACTTGCAATGCAGGAGTACCTGGTTCGATTCCTGAGTCAGGAAGATCCCCTGGAGAAGGGAGAGGCTACCCACTCCAGTATTCTTGGGCTTCCCTGGTGGCTCAGCTGATAAAGAATCCTGCCCGCCCCCGCC
>NW_011494805.1:3129180-3140459 GCF_000754665.1 Bison bison bison | reverse complement strand
TGACCTGGGTTCCATCCCTGGGTCGGAAGATCCCCTGGAGGAGGGGAAGGCTACCCACTCCAGTATTCTGACCTGGAGAATTCCATGGGCTATATAGTCCCTGGTGGAGAAGGAAATGGCAACCACTCCAGTATTCTTTAGAGAATCCCGTGTACAGAGGAGCCTGGTAGGCTGCCGTCTATGGAGTCGCACAGAGTCGGACACAACCGAAGCGACTCAGCAGCAGCAGCAACAGCATAGTCCATGGGGGTCACAGAGTCAGACACGACTGAGCAGCTTTCACATCCCATCATCCCTTCGGGGCTTCCCTGGTGGCTCAGAGGTTAAAGCGTCTGCCTGCAATGTGGGAGACCCAGGTTTGATTCCTGGGGGGGAAGACCCTCTGGAGAAGGCCGTGGCAACCCACTGGAGTAGTCTTGCTGGAGAATCCCATGGGTGGAGGAGCTGGTTACAGTGCACGGCGTTGCAAAGAGTCAGACACAACCGAGTGACTTCGCTTTCACTTGAATTCTCCTAACTTGGAGGTATGCCACCAGCCTCTTCATCCATTTCACTTTCCAGGGTGTTGATCATGTCACAATTCTACTTAAAAATACCTCTCATTCACCATTATCTCTTCTTTAGACTAGTATTGATTTGTATGTTCTATAATAAAAGTAATTCCAAATACAGCGCTTTCCCCAGTTCTGTGAGCCATTTTAGAGCATTATCAAGCCTGAAAGGGTCAGGGAAGCTGGCGGTCTGTAGTCAGCTGTTCAAGAGCATGGGTGGCCTGTGGACCTCCTGAACTTTTGACTGTTGTCTAAAGTCCTGCTTGACTGTCTGCTTCATCTGTTAAACAGAGGGCATGGTTTGAACAACTGGGGATGGTTTAGCTGAAAAAGATTCAAGCTGATCTCTCATCTCCACCCCAGCCATGCCCCAGTGGGGCCCAGCAGAGCTCAGAGTTATGCTACAAAGAACCACAGAGACTTTTCCAGCTCCCTGCAAGGGCCCTGGGCTCATAGTGAATGCAAACTAACCGCATGGACTTCCTCAACCGCAACCCCCCTATATGCACCCTTGATGCACAGCTGGGTCTTAAAGCGACCTTAGGCACCCGGGAGTATATTAAGTGCTCATAAATATTCATACATACATCTGATTAAAGTAGACTGAATTATGGGAAAGACATACGCAATAGAGCCTGGTGCTATGTAACTTGAGACTGTCGATCAAAACTGTTAGTCGTTGCTGGGCTGGATGAAGACCTCAAAGCCCTGTTTTGAAAAACACCCCTACCTCATCGCTCAGTGCCTCTCTTGGCATGGCCCACATCTCCCTTGAGGTGTTCTTTCTGTTCTCTCTTCATTAAACTTCTTTCTGCCATGGCTAAGACCTCAGATGATTTTTTGTGTCCTTACCAGGAACCAAGGCCCGCAAGGCAGGGTCTTCTCCAACTCTGGTAAGAAAACCTGCAGTCCTGTCAACTCCAGATGTTTGTCTTTAGAATGCTGCACCTGTCTTATCTGCCCTCACTAAACATTAGCTCATCCTCAGATATGCTATTCCCTGGGACTCAATCTCTTATAACACAGCATTTCTCTGTTTTGTTGAAGCCATATAGAGCTTTCCTACTTACTCAAAAGAAGGTTCAAGAATGCAGTAAACTCTTCTGTAAGCTCCAAGTACATTAACTAGCTCCCACAGTTCTTGGGCTTTACCTTTAGCTTTGGCTTTGACTTTGGATTTAGCTTAAAGTCTTTGGACTTCCGTGCACACAGGTGATATGATAATCCTTCAGATAATATTTTATTGTTATTACCATCATGTCAACTTTCTATCTCAACTTTTGTTCCTTTCTCCACTCACAGATGTTCATCTGAATGTACAGACTGCATGTCTTGACAATTCAACTTCAACATATTCTTAAAAATATACATAGGGTGGGGTCTGTATCTTTTAAATTTATATAAACAGTAAGATGCTATTCACCTATTAAATCATACTTTTTGTTTAAAAATTACTTTTTGGATACGTTGATATGTAAGTCAAAGGCTTTACTTTATCTCTGCAGCCTCCTAGGTATGTAGGTAACCTAGGAGCTAAGCATTAAAAAAATTAATGAATAGTATGTGCTTCTCTGGTGGTTCAGTGGTAAAGAATCTGCTGGGAAATCCCATAGATGGAGGAACTGGGTGGGCTCCAGTTCATGTCAGGAGTCAGGCACAACTGAGTGACCAAACCACAATGTAGGTATTTACTCTATATATGTATATATATACACTCCAAATTTCTGCTGCCACAAAAAATGGAATGATGGACACCCTGCACATTTGTCCACTGTGATCTGTTTGAAAACAAACAATGATAAAACGGTATTTTGTGGAATGTACGTATCCCGGCTTTCACTCTAGATCCCTCATGAAAAACAGCCCATTAGTTTACAGTCCCATCAACTGTGCATGATTTTTTTTTATTTTCCCCACTCCTCACTAGCACATAATACTGCTTGGCATTGCTTTACTTTTGCCTGAAAAATAGTTTTCTAGTTATTATTTTTTCCCTTTATTTGTGCAGACAGAGTTCATTTTGGTGTAAAGAGCATATGTTGTTATTAACTGGAATCAAACAACTTCTAGTTTGTACCATCACTCAGAGAAGTCTGCCCTTTAGGAAACCATTGTGGTGGTGATTTAGTCACTAAGTTGTGTCCGACTCTTGCGACCTCATGGACTGTAGCCCTCCAGGTTCCTCTGTCCATGGGATTCTCCAGGCAAGCATACTGGAGTGGGTTGCCGTTGCCTTCTCCAGGGGATCTTCCCGATCCAAGATCAAACCTGTGTCTCCTACACTGTAAGCAGATTCTTTACCAACTGAGCTACGAGGGAAACCATTGCACTTTCCTAATTGTCACTCTCTATTGATTTGCCTGGCCTAGACCTGGGAAAAATAGAGGAAAAGAAAATTATTGAGGACTACCAGGATTATAAAGCTAATGTTTCTTTCTACCTCCGTCACAACCTTGATGATACGCCACCACGTCCTGCAGACCCTGCTGCTTTCATATGCAGAAGAAAGAGCTCCATGGTCTACCGAGCACCCAGAGACACGCTGGGAGAACTCCTTCGCCGACTGCATTGCCTGCTTGAACTTGCCCTGGTTCACTCCACTCCAGGTTCCACAGTCGTTCCACTCCAGGATTCACAGGCCTTCTAACGAAGTCACCCGGGTTGTCTGATTTGATTTCTGTTACCTATTTAACTACCTCTTCCATCTGCAGCATCTCTGAGGTTGGGGTCAAGGGAAAAAAATCACAGCTTTGCATTCGACACCTTGTCTGAAACCCTGTGGTCTTCTTACAGCAATAGTGACTAACTTGTAACGATATATGTTCATTATTGGATGTGTCTCCTCTTAAAATTGCGTTCTGTTGTTGGAACCTTGTGTACAGAGGATTATCTTTAACATTCTAAAGGTAAAAATGCGGTGCTGTACTGCGTTGCTCAGTTGTGTCTGACTCTTTGAGGCCCGGTGGACTGTAACCCTCCAGGTTCCTCTTTCCATGGAATCTTCCAGGCAGGAAGACTAGAGCGACTTGCCGTTTCCCACTCCAGGAGGTCTTCCTGACCCAGGGGTCAGACCCGTGTCTCTCTCTCCTTTTGCACTGGCAGGTGGATTCTTTACCAATAGTGCCGCCTGGGAAACCCAAAAACCCTGGGGTCTTAAAAGGCTCAGAGGAAAGACCCTACCAGAAAGGCAATTTTGGATTCAAATAATAACTGTTGTGCAAAGTCAAGATCACCAGTCCTGACATGTTTGAATAACAGAACATGGAGACAATATTCAAATAGGTTTCAGGCTTCCCTGAGCTTTAATTTACGTGTGTCTATGTGTCTCTGTATGTCATGTATGTTACATGAATGCTTAGGGGTCATCTGATGCTTTTACACTACTTTAATAAGGTTTTGTGAGGGGGATTCCTTTATTCATTGCAGTCACCAGAAGTCATACTTCAGTGAAAATATTTGTGATAATAAGATTATAATATATATATATTTGTTCTTATTGTTCAGTCACTCATTGGTGCCCAACTCTTTGCAACCCCCTGGATTGCAGCCAGGCTTCCCTGTCCCTCATTGACTCTGGAGTTTGCTCAAACTCATGTCCATTGAGTTGGTGATGCCATCCAACCATCTCATCCTCTGTCATCCACTTCTCCTCCTGCCCTTTATCTTTCCCAGCACCAAGGTCTTTGCCAGTGAGTCAGTTCTTCACATCAGGTGGCCAAAGTACTGGAGCTTCAGCTTCAGCATCAGTCCTTCCAATGAATATTCGGGGTTGATTTCCTTTAGGATTGACTGGTTTGATTTCTTTACTATCCAAGGGACTCTCATATAAATATTCATAAACTCTAGATTTGATTATTACATATTCAAACAGCCTGCCCAAATATTATACAACTCTAAATTAAATTTTAAATAAGTGAACTATTGTTTTATCATGCTCAGGAACTCTTAACTTATCTCAAGATTATAGCAATACTTAAAAAAGTCAACATGGGACTTTTATTTATGATAAAATAGCTCACGCAATGTCTGACAGAAATGTCAAGCTTCAGATACAGATTTGGAAAGACTTTGACTCAGCTTTCAAGTAGTTCTCATGATCTTGAGTTCATCTGGGTATAAGATTCATACTCAGGAAGGATGGCTTATTTTTTTTTTTTCCACATCATGATTAAAAAAAACAAAACCAAAACTACTTCACACAATAATTATGCAAAGGTCCTGAGCTTCTTTGAACTCAATCATGAAGAACCAATCACTGAGGTTAGGGAGGTGCCATGTAGTTATCTACCTAAGCTTGGGTAAACCTTGCCCAGGGGCAGAGCCTTTCTTCAGAAACATCGCAGTGCAGGGGAAGAGGGGACTTACACAGTTCAGAGTGCACTGCCGGCATCAGCCAGAGAGGAATGCCACATATAAAAGGTTCCCTGTTCATTACACAGTCAAGAGGTGATTCCTCAGTGGAAACGCAGGGTACTGCCAGGAAAGGGAAAGTGGAGAACGCTGGACGGGCCTCTCATGGATGCTCACTTCACCTTTGCGTGGTCATCCATCTTTAATTTTCCTCTCCAACCCAGCTGATTTCTGCTTATTCCGACCACATTTTACCTTCTAAACGCTGACTCGATCATGCCACACTCTGACATTCTGCACAGTTCCACATTGCGGATAGATGCAAATGTAAAAGGTCTTTCATTCTGAAGATGCATCATATTTTAGGGTTTCATATTTAATAACTGTTTCTGCACAACATTTTGTATAGCTTTTACTTTTTTTCACCACACCTGGTCATAGACTCTCATGTACCTGTGATTTTATTTCTGCTGTCTCTTCAGGCTTCTTTCTCTTTCCCATCCAGGGACTTCCACATCTATTTGTCCTGTCTCTCTTTGGTATCACCATGTATGTGAACTCCCCCTTGACTTGTCTGCGACATTGTTCCCTCTTTTGTGCTTCCATATTTCTTCTTTGTTTCTTTGTTGTGGTTCCCTTGATTTTTTCCCCCCAAATACTGGTTTATTTGAACATAATTTTTATTCACATGTTTTTGTCTCTTTAAACATATCATTATTATTTCTGCTGGACATATATATATATATATATTAAAGAAAATGCATGTGAATAAATAAGTAGACATTACATTTTCTTGGTAACTAACAGTCCCCATATTTTAGTCTCTATACACTTCTGATGATAGGGGTTTTGCATAATGTGCTAGACTGTGGATAAAAGGCCAGCTACCGGCATTTAATTGATGATTTTATGAACTTACAAGGAACCATTATAGACCAAAGAGGATAAAACTTTCAAGCTGCCCTAAGCCAAATGATGTATAATCATTATAAATAATTTCAGTCTGCTAACGCAGGAGAAAGGTAGTGCTCTAGCGGCTACCACATTCCCTAGGTTTCTTAGCATATATCAAGCATCCACAGTAGAGCCTGGTACATTTGGATGTTTAATAAATGCAAGCTGCTATTTCTATTTATTAATATTTTTATTAAGAGATAAGTTAGTAGCTAGGACCACCTAAAAGACAAAAGCTATATTTAATTTATCTTTCTACAAAACAATATCACATTATTACAGGTGTTCCACTAATTATCTCTCAAAAAAATACAGAAACATAATGTTTAGGAATAAATGAGAAAAAATGGCCTAAAATAATCCTAGGTATAAAATGGTATAAAAGTGACTTTTTCAGATAACTCTAACTAAATAAAAATTAAGAGGAAAACAAATTAATTGATCATTTAATACTAAACACAACTGTTTTAAAAATACATAGGTTGTTTTAGTCATCCTAAGGCAGTTTTCAAGTAAATATGAAAAAGATAAAGGTAAGGACAGTAAAAACATTAAGAAATAGTCCACAAATATTACAGGGAAAGTATATTGCACTCAGCTTTCTTTATAGTCCAACTCTCACATCCATACATGACCACAGGAAAAACCATAGCCTTGACTAGATGGACCTTTGTTGGCAAAGTAATGTCTCTGCGTTTTAATATGCTGTCTAGGTTGGTCATAACTTTCCTTCCAAGAAGTAAGCATCTTTTAATTTCATGGCAGCAATCACTATCTGAAGTGATTTTGGAGCCTAGAGAAATAAAGTCAGCTACTGTTTCCCTGTTTCCCCATCTATTTGCCAGGAAGTGATGAGCCCAGACGCCATGATCTTAGTTTTCTGAATGTTGAGCTTTAAGCCAACTTTTTCACTCTCCTCTTTCACTTTCATCAAGAGGCATTTTAGTTCCTCTTCGCTTTCTGCCATAAGGGTGGTTTCATCCGCCTATCTGAGGTTATTGATATTTCTCCCGGCAATCTTGGTTCCAGCCTGTGCTTCCTCCAGCCCAGCATTTCTCATGATGTACTCTGCATGTAAGTTAAATAAGCAGGGTGACAATATACAGCCTTGACGTACTCCTTTTCTTATTTGGAACCAGTCTGTTGTTCCATGTCCAGTTCTAACTGTTGCTTCCTGACCTGCATACAGGTTTCTCAAGAGGCAGGTCAGGTGGTCTGGTATTCCCATCTCTTGGAGAATTTTCCACAGTTTATTGTGATCCACACAATCAAAGGCTTTGGCATAGTCAATAAAGCAGAAATAGATGTTTTTCTGGAACTCTCTTCCTTTTTCCATGATCCAGCAGATGTTGGCAATTTGATCTCTGGTTCCTCTGCCTTTTCTAAAACCAGCTTGATCATCTGGAAGTTAACATCCCTAGAAGAACTCTTAGAAAGAAGAAAAAATAAAGAGCATGAATTTACTTACCTAAAGTTAAGCTAGGATAAGAAGGGTGATTTTTAGAGAAGACACTGTTTGAGACAAATCTTTTTCAGTTATTATCAAAAGACATACAAAAACTCTTTTCTTTAGCTTAAAGATTTCATTCAAGAAAAGGAAAACAGATCTATAGAAAAATAAAGAGTTTATAGCTGTAAAGTTTTGTAATAGAGGTGCAATTTCAAAATAAAGCATTATATGGTGTAGCTGTATTTTACATTCTTATAAGAGAAAATGTGAGCTATTCATCTTTTTTTGTTATCCCCTTAACTAACCAAAGAAATTAAGAACTCACTGAAGACGTATAGTTCTAAATATAACTTTTTACTTGCAAGCTTACATTAAACTGATAACACTTCCCTGTGGAGTATGTTTTATAATCTTGATAAAATGATTTGACTGGCCCCACAGTGATGCTCTGCGTCTCACTATAAAAGAGGTTAATAAGCCTATAACAGTGCACTCCTCCATTCTCTAATGGCATGAGTATGACCAATCTATTTTTATTGAAATTATTTAATTTTGGAGGCCTGAGTTAATACCTCCTTGCCTCAGGAGGAAAATATGATGTTTATGCTTAAGAACCAGAGATGATAAATTTAGCCATTATACTGAGCCTTTACATAACCATGCATTATCTTTCCCTTGCTGTGCTGCTTATCAGAGCTGTAAGCTATTTCTCTATAAAACAAATATGTGTATCCTGCATTTACAAACTATTTTGTCTATGCTGTGTTCCTAGTTTTTGTACTTGAATTTATTACATATGGCAAAGAATGCAATTAATTCACTAAATATATACATACTGCTCAGTGCTTAAGTCCCGTATGCCCAGCCCTATGTGGCCCCTGGGGAGTCCACCATCACCACTGAGATGCTGATGCTGCCTTTGTAGTCCTTCTGTGCAGGTGAGGAAGCATGCTAAGGATCTGGCTCTCACAGCACGGTTCCCTAAGGTAAATGAGCTTATCAGATTGGCTGTATTGAAGACGTGGCAAAGTCAGCAGCGACTCTTTGATTGGGATGTCAGAACAAAACAGCTCAACAAAACTGATCTCCAAGGATACTAAAGCAGTGGTTTCTCAGCAGAGGGAAATTTTGTGTCCCCTCCCTTCCCTGCTCACCCAAAAAGCTATTTGACAGTGTCTGCAGACCCTTTTTACTACTGACATCTAATGGGAAAAGAGCAGAGATTTTGCTAAAAATCCTGTGTTCTACAGGAGAGCCTCCAACTGCCCCACGCCCCAACAATTATTTTTGTCTCAAAATGTCAATAAGATCTAGGTTGAGAAATCTTGTACTAAAGCAAGTATACAGAAGTCTAAGGGCCAAGCCATCGATTTGCTCTTTTGGATAGCTTTGAATTTAAGTTGCTCAATTTAGGACTGTGAAAACAGAAGTAAATTCTTTGTCACCAATAAAATGCACAATTACTGAGTACTATCTGGGGAGAACACTCATTTTAATAGATGCCCTTAACCATATTGTTTTATCTCTTAAGTGTAAATAAAGGCATGGGCACTGGGTTTTTGTCTTGTTTGGTTTTTGTACTTTAAAAATCTCCAGCTTTTGTTCCAGAAGCACAACTTTAGAGCAGTAGTAACAATTTCTGGGTGATTCATTTTCTTTTTACTTTTTCTCTGACCTAAAAAAAAAAAAAAAAAATAGAAAGTTGGAAGTTTGTGATCTACTTGTTTTTCTGAACTCTCTCTGCTAAACCGAAGAATCTCCTGGTGTTATTTGCATAGTTCAACTGAAATGGTCACTGAACAAACATCCCAAGGTGGGGCATCATTCTTGAGTAGTTAACATCATTTTTTTCCAAATCAGCATACCCAAAGATATTCTGTTCTCTTCAGTCAGATCCATAGGAGTCACTTTTTCCCTCTAGCTTCCAGTTGCTTGCTTGGTGCTGTAGCTGTTTTGGCCACTCATTGTGCAGTCTTGTAAGGTTCTTTGAGAAATGTCTTTGAATGATAAGTTGCCACACATGTGCAAGTGATTGCTGATTTTGTTGCCTACTTCCGGCAGGGCTCTGACATGATGGAAGGCCTGGCCTGAAGCCATCAGTTATCCCTGCCAATCATCAGCTACAGTATATCTCTGCCCTCTGCCAACACCATCACACTGTGGCAGCTTCTGGAGTTATCCTTGATAAAATTCTTTTGAGGCTGATTATAATCATCATTCATATTTCTTTCAGTTACCAAAAGTATAAATCTAAAGAACCATTAATAACATGAGATAATATTTTTTTAAAAAATTGAAACCATGTGTCTGACCTTGAGATTTCAGTTTTTTCATTCACTTTTCAGGCCAAAAAATAATAATAAAATTGGGGGATACCTCTTTTAGGAAAAAAAAATACCTTAAAATCAATATGTAATTTTAAAATACTCATTATATGCAAAATATTTCATTGGATATTGAGAAATATTTAAAAATAGATAAGCTGGTCCCCTTGTCACACTGAATTGGCTATTATCTAGACATGGGACAGCCACTTCCTTGGAAAGCCTTTTGACAATGAAAAAGAAGACTGGATGCTGAAATGCTACTCTGGGAAATCTACATTTTCACATCATTGTATGCCAGCAGAAAGTTGATAAAATCAGGACAAAGGGGCAGATCAGTGGAGGAAAAGAGAGTTACAAAACTGAGGTTGAAAAGGTAGCTTTAACTGATATCACATGGGGCTTCCCCAGTGGCTCAGCAGGTAAAGAATCCTGTTGCAGTGCAGGAGACAAGGAGACTCGAGTTCAGTCCTGGGTCCGGAAGATCCCCTGGGGGAGGAAAATGGCAACCCACTCCAGTATTCTTGCCTGGAAAATCCCATGGACGGTGGGGTCGCAGAGTCAGACGCAACTAAGCAACTGGCACATGCGCAGTGTTACACAGGACATGGACGCTCATGCTGAGGAGATTGAACGCTCTCAGAAATGCAACGGCATCACTGAAAACTGAAGAAAAAGAGCAACCGTTGTCCAAATTAGTCTGTGGCCATTTTTCATCATGACTTTCAGCAGGCTTACCTAACTTTGACTTAGGACAAAGTGTCTTAGGACAAACACCATTAAACCTGCTTAACATGAATATTTGAGATTAGACAAAAAAATATTCTATGTGTGGGAAGAGAAATTAAATTTCAGCATGAAGCATGATTTTATATTTTCAAAATGTTTGGCTTACTGAACTATGACTTTACCTAGCTATGTAATTATTCAGTGAATATTTATTTGAATGTTTTGCAAAAATGAAGTTTACAGTTGAATTAGTGATAGAAAAGTAAAGGAATGCTCAAAATTCTCCAAGCCAGGCTTCAGCAATATGTGAACCGTGAATTTCCAGATGTTCAAGCTGGTTTAAGAAAAGGCAGAGGAACCAGAGATCAAATTGCCAACATTTGCTGGATCATGGAAAAAGCAAGAGAGTTCCAGAAAAACATCTACTTCTGCTTTATGGACTACGCCAAAGCCTTTGACTGTGTGGATCACAATAAACTGTGGAAAATTCTGAAAGAGATGGTAATACCAGACCACCTGACCTGCTTCCTGAAAAATCTGTATGCAGGTCAGGAAGCATCAGTTAGAACTGGATGTGGAACAACAGACTGGTTCCAAATAGGAAAAGGAGTAGATCAAGGCTGTATACTGACACCCTGCTTATTTAACTTCTATGCAGAGTACATCATGAGAAACGCTGGGCTGGATGAAGCACAAGCTGGAATAAATATTGCTGGGACAATATCAATAACCTCAGATATGCAGATGACACCACGCTTATGGCAGAAAGTGAAGAGGAACTAAAAAGCCTCTTGATGAAAGTGAAAGTGGAGAGTGAAAAAGTTGGCTTAAAGCTCAACATTCAGAAAACTAAGATCATGGCATCCGGTCCCATCACTTCATGGCAAATAGATGGGGAAACAGTGGAAACAGTGTCAGACT
>NW_011494805.1:3125431-3128997 GCF_000754665.1 Bison bison bison | reverse complement strand
ACTGTGGTGTTGGAGAAGATTCTTGAGAGCCCCTTGGACTGCAAGGAGATCCAACCAGTCCATTCTGAAGAAGATCAGCCCTGGGATTTCTTGGAAGGACTGATGTTGAAGCTGAAACTCCAATACTTTGGCCACCTGATGCGAGGAGCTGACTCATTGGAAAAGACCCTGATGCTGGGAAAGATTGAAGGCAGGAGGAGAAGGGGACGACAGAGGATGAGATGGCTGGATGGCATCACCGACTTGATGGACATGAGTTTGAGTAAACTCCAGGATTTGGTGATGGACAGAGAGGCCTGGCGTGCTGTAGTTCATGGGGTCACAAAGAGTCGGACCCGACTGAGAGACTGGACAACAACAACAAAGGAATCTGAGTGTGGCGTTTGATTTACTAAGGCTGATATACATACCTACATTTGGATGATGACATTCATTTTCTACAAATATCGGGCACAGACATAGATTTTAAGTTTGTAGCAGAACCAATGGCACCCCACTCCAGTACTCTTGCCTGGAAAATCCCATGGACAGGGGAGCCTGGTAGGCTGCAGTCCATGGGGTCGCAAAGAGTCGGACACGACTGAGCAACTTCACTTTCACTTTTCACTTTCATGTATTGGGGAAGGAAATGGCAACCCACTCCAGTGTTCTTGCCTGGAGAATTCTAGGGACAGAGGAGCCTGGTGGGATGCTGTCTATGGGGTCACACAGAGTTGGACATGACTGAAGTGACTTAGCAGCAGCAGCAGCAGAGCCAGACTGGGAAAACTACGGTCTTTATTGACCTCTCATTCTTGTGAGTGAGATGGGCAGCAGTCTAGTTGGATAACTGTAACATAAGAAGAGGAAGACAGAGGATGAGATGGCTGGATGGCATCACCGCCTCAATGGACATGAGTCTGAGCAAACTTCTGGAGTTGGTGGGACAGGGAAGCCTGGTGTGCTGCAATCCATGGGGTCACAAAGAGTCAGACAGGACTGAGCGACTGAATTGAATGACCATACAAATTTGTAAAATATTATGTTCACCATCAGATGTAGATTTAAGGTATAAAAGAAGGTAAATAAGATTAACAATAGTGTCAAAATGTTTTGTGTCAATTCCAAGAATGGAATTGCACTCTATCAACATGGAGAAGACTGAAGCAGGACATTTTGCGGGTAAGGATCAGGAGTAGAGCTAATGTGGAGATTTCTCTTAATGTTGTTAATCAGCATCTAAATAACAATACATTTTACTGTCAGATAAGCAGATGGACTTGTAAGTCTGAATTTCAGGGGAACCGTGTGTCAGTGAAGGTACAGTATTGGCACACACGGTAATAGGATTTTACAAGAGATGAGTGTAAATGGTAAAGCTTAGAGAAGACATGAGGAACTCGGGATCCCTAGGCTGATGAGCCTAGGGATGACAGAGAAATAAAAAGAAATGGGCTGCAGAGGAGACAGACATAGACAAGTAAATCTCCCAGGAGATTCCCACTAAATAATTTGAGTAATTGAGTGAAAGAATAAACAGATGATTAAACACTGTTAATAATCATGCTATTTGATTTAGAAACCAAAGAATTTTTGGCTTCTCCTGTTCTTATCATTTGTCACATTCTGACCTCCTGGTAATTCAAGCTTAGTCAATGAAAACTTGGGCCCTCATTCATTGTTTGCCTCTTCATCCGCATTTCTGTCATCGTCATGAACAAATCCATCATCATCATAGATAATGCATCCAGGATCCAGCCTCCTTACCCCTCGACCTCCTGACTGTTCACAGCTTTCACCTTCATTCTGCTACATCCATTCACTGTCAGAGTCACATTGTGGATCTTGCCATCACCAGGAGTTGTTCACTTAAGAAATTCTTAACTTTAATATTCAATTCTGGGATAACAGTTCATGTAATACTAACTGAAAATGAAATGAACCAAAAGCGTTCCTCTAAAAATGAAAATAAGTAAGTAGATTTGGATTCCCTTATGAATCAGATGAATTTAATACAGTTCTCTGCTTTTAATAACTCAGTTATTATAATTTTAATTGCTACTCACTTATTATTGTTGTTGCTAGAGTACTATGGCTAATTCTGTGGAAAAGTCTTTATCGTTAACATCCTGATTTTTTAGTATTATGTTGTATTATGGACATATAGTTCCTTCTGCCCAGATGTTAGGGCTCCCAGTCCAGGACCGGAACAACACCTCATAAAGGTACTTTGGGACTCAGGTCACAGTGATATTTCAATATTGTCCCTTAGCCGCTGGGTGACCTGGTTTGATTCTTCATTGTAGAATCATATCTATGCCTCGGCAGCATGGCAGGTGCTTATCCAAGGCAGTAGTTCTCTCATAATTTATTAAGCTTCTTTTCTTCAAATAGTGGACTGGAACCTGTCACCTTATCCAACATCATTATCAAGAGACCAGACTGTCTAATCCTGAGCCAAGCAGGCTAGTGGACTTCTGTTGTTCTTTTGTTGCTAAGTCCTGTCCGACTCTTGCAACCCCATGGGCAGTAGCCTGCCAGGCGCTCCTCTCCATGGGATTTCCCAGGCAAGAATACTGGAGTGGGTTGCCTTTTCCTTCTCTAGGGGATCTTTCTGACCCAGGGATCATACCTATCTCCTGCACTGGCAGGCGAATTCTTTACCACCCAGCCACCAGGAAAGCCCACTGGGCTTTGAGTGAGTGAGTGAAACTCGCTCAGTTGTGTCCAACTCTTTGTGACCCCATGGACTGTAGCCCACCAGGCTCCTCTGTCCATAGAATTCTCCAGGCAAGTCTACTGGAGTGGGTTGCCATGCCCTCCTCCAGGGGATCTTCCAGACTCAGGGACTGAACCTGGGTCTCCTGCATTGCAGGCAGATTCTTTTACCATCTGAGCCATGAGGGAAGCCCCAGCGGACTTTCAGCTAAAATGATAGAGAAATATCTCTATCAAATTTAAACTGAAAGAAATGCAAATTAGTGGGGGGACGGGCAGTAGACTTACCCCCTCGCTATTTTGCATTCCTCCCTGGTAGCTCAGTTGGTAAAGACTCTGCCTGCAATGCAGGAGACCTGGGTTCAATCCCTGGGTCTGGAAGATCCCCTGGAGAAAGGGAATGGCAACCCACTCCAGTATTCTTGCAGGGAGAATCCCGTGGACAGAGGAGCCTGGCGGGGCTACAGTCCATGGAGTTGCAAAGAGATGGAGAAGACTGAGCAACTAACTAATTGACACCTTGATTAAAGTACCCATTGTTATTGTAAATAAGTCATGTTTCTCTAGAATGCACTTGCAGCTTTCATCTCAAAACTGAAAGGTGAAATTTCATTTGGGCATGATTTTTGCTGGTACCATACTTTACTAATAAGATTTGTTTGCATAAGAAACAACAAATTTTGTGAAGTATTCTAGTTTCACATTAATGGCCATGAGCTTTTCAAGCACAGAAAAGCTTGATGGTTTTTAAAAAAAAAAAAAAAAACAAGCAGTAGAGTAAAAATGGAGTATTTGAAATGAGAAAAAAATTGCTATGAATCTCAAATATTTTAAGATAAATTGCTGTCACACAAGATCACCTCTATAAA
>NW_011494805.1:3103783-3125331 GCF_000754665.1 Bison bison bison | reverse complement strand
GTTTTCTCCAGAAGTATTTTCTGTATAAATTACATATTGTCAGGCTTAGATCATATTTCATGCCCCAAGAGCCTTTGCCAGACCTTGCAGCTGTAATAAATAACAATCAGGAGATACTGTTAAAAAATATCACAAATTTAACTGTTTAACGAATAGACTCCTACTTAAAGACTAATGCTCTGTTTTTCTTGGGCTTAAAGATTAGACATACTTAAGGATAATTCTATATCACTTATTAGTTTTTGTCAGGAATAGTTTATTTTCCCAGAACTGAGAATAATCTCAGATTTATTCATGCTTAGTATCTGTGATCCTATTCTTCTCAGGATAACAATAAATATCTTTAGTATTTAGAATTATTGTTAGGAGAATAAATGTGCTGTGTCACTCAGTCATGTCCAACTCTTTGCTACCCCATAGATTGAAACCTGCCGGGCTCCTCTGTCCATGGGATTTTTCAGGAAAGAATGCTGGAGCATGTTGCCATTTCCTCCTCCAGGGGATCTTCCCAACCCAGGGATCAAACCCAAGTTTCCTGTGTCTTTTGCATTTGCTAGTGTATTCTTGACCCCTTAGCCACCTGGGAAGTCCATAGGAGGATAAATAATAAATACCTTTTCTTTAAAAGACAAAAAAAAACCCACACAAAAAGAAACCTGACATTTATTGTTTGACATTTAGCAATTTCCAAAATTTATCTGCAAAATACTTAGCAGTCTTAGGGATTCAGTTCAGTACAGTTCAGTCACTCAGTCGTGTCTGACTATTTGCGACCCCATGGACTGCAGCACGCCAGTCTTCCCTGTCCATCAACAACTCCCAGAGTTTACCCAAATTCATGCCCATTGAGTCGGTGATGCCATCCAGCCATCTCATATTCTGTCGTCCCCTTCTCCTCCCGCCTTTAGTCTTTCCCAGCATCAGGATCTTTTCAAATGAGTCAGCTGTTAGCATCAGGTGGCCAAAGTATTGGAGTTTCAGCTTCAGCATCAGTCCTTCCAATGAATATTCAGGACTGACTTCCTTTAGGATCAACTTGTTGGATCTCCTTGCAGTCCAAGGGACTCTCAAGAGTCTTCTCCAACACCACAGTTCAAAAGCATCAATTTTGGGGGGTTCAGCTTTCTTTATAGTCCAACTCTCATATCCATACGTGACTCCTGGAAAAACCATAGCTTTGACTAAATGGACCTTTGTTGTCAAAGTAACGTCTCTGCTTTTTAATATGCTGTCTAGATTGCTCGTAACTTTCCTTCCAAGAAGTAAACGTCTTTTAATTTCATGGCTGCAGTCACCATCTGCAGTGATTTTGGGACCCATAAAAATAAAATCTGCCACTGTTTCCCCATCTGCAACTTGCCAGGCTCCTCTGTCCTTGGGATTTTTCAGCAAAGAATACTGGAATGTGTTGCCATTTCCTCCTCCAGGGGATCTTCTCAACCCAGGGATCCAACCCATGTCTCCTGTGTCTTTTGCATTTGCAGCTATATTCTTGACCCCTGAGCCACCTGGGAAATCCATAGGAGAATAAATATATTATCTTTTAAAAACAAACAAACAGCAAAAAAAAAAAAAAAAAGAAACCTAACCTTTATTGTTGATATTTAGCAATTTCCAAAACTTTACCTGCAAAATATTTAGCAATCTTAGGGATTACAGAGCTAATTTACTGCATGTTGCTACTTCACTTTCCTTAATGTACTGTCAATGTTA
This sequence comes from Bison bison bison, assembly GCF_000754665.1. Lineage (NCBI taxonomy): Eukaryota > Metazoa > Chordata > Mammalia > Artiodactyla > Bovidae > Bison > Bison bison. The sequence continues at coordinate 3,123,618 of NW_011494805.1, read as the reverse complement.
GCTGAAAACAGAAACACAATATGTGGGGAGGGATAGTAAGAAAAAGGTGGAACTTCTCTCTTACTTTATCTTATGTTATGTCGTCAAATGTTCACTCTCTATCTACTACTCACTTGCCAGCTTCCCATCTGTTGACAAGTGCTCACTCTCTCTCTACTCACTTGCCAGCTTCCCATCTGTTGAACTACAAAGAACAGGTTCTGCATGGCTTTGGTTTTCCTAGTGGCTCAGTGGTAAAGAATCTGTTTGCGAAGCAGGAGACATAGGAGAAATGAGTTTGGTCCCTGGGTTGGAAAAATCCGCTGGAGAAAGGAATGGCAACCCACTTCAGTATTCTTGCCTGGAGAATCCCACAGACAGCGGAGCCTGGCAGGCTACAGTCTATAGGGTCACACAGAGTCAGACACTACTGAAGTGACAGCACAAGCGCACAACCCGCTGTTTCTAGTGTCTTTTCAAGGGGCATCTAAGTTCAGGGCACATTCAAAACCTCCATTTGGTTTATTTAAATTCTTATTTAAATTAAATTAAAAATTCTTATTTAAATATTCCAGAATATTCTTTGCAAGAAAATCATGAAATAGTATTCTCAGACTATAATTTCGTAAACATGTTTTAAGGTGGTAGGTAGATTTTTAACCTTTCTCCTTTCTTTCCTTTAAATGTTAAAAGATAGATTCTGTTTAATCTATTTGGTTTTGGTCAGGAACACATGTTTCCTCATCAATTCTTCATAAGAAAGCCATTTTTACAGTGAGAGTAGACATCTCAAATCTCAAATTGAGCTAAAAGTCTAATTCTAAAATTAGGGATATACAAATAATAAAATATTGCTATAGGATTTATTTATTAAATGCTAGTTTATTTTACTTTTTCCTTTTTGTCTCTGATGAAATTCTGTATCTGTATTTTTGTTACATATATATATGTATGCATTTAGGAGATACCCTTATATAAATGCATGTATATATATGTATGTATGCATTCAGGACACATTCTGTGGGCAGGTTTTATATATAAGGCCCTGTGCAAAATGACAGTGCCTCAGCCTAGCTCAGAAGAACCACTATGCTAGTGGGAAAGACACACTTCCAAACAAAACAGAAACAAAACAAGATCTTAGATGCAACTCAGTACATGCTTGTTAAAGGGTTCTAAAGGGCTCTATGAGAATAAGAAGAAGTGACTAAATTAGGCCCAATATGAAAATAAGGCCACATTTTACGATTACAGTGTTTACTTTGCCTTAGCAACATAAATCACCTTCATCATTATGCATGCTAACTAAGCCGGGCAAAAATAAGGTACAGTTAAGCAGCATTATTTAGCTAATTACTGTGTTTCCAAATCTTAAATCCAGTATTGAATTTCTTCTTTTACAGAAAATTTTGTTATATTTCCACTTTTTAATGACTGTATTAAATTCAGTTTTCATTTTCACCAGTGGACAGATGCTTCCAACTTACTTACGGACAAATTAATTTTTGTCTTTGCACTCAGACTTGACATCACAAATTTTAAAACAATTAGTAGTTTTTTTATAATGGAATGAAATTAGTATTAAAAACATAATCAGTGTTGTATTGATTTGCCTGAAAAGTATAATTTCCTGAAATGTAGCCAGTAATTTATTTGTTTTTTTCATCTAAACAATAAATTACCCGTGGAAAAAAGAACTAAATTACTTACAAAGCACTGATTGACTGGAAGACTATATACATACTTTCCATATATATATATATATATATTCTGCTTTGAGATTGGAACAGAGTGTGAATAATTTAAAGTGATATTTGCATTCAGGCTTGAAATATACTCAAAGTTTATATTCAGATATAAGTATATCTGAAGTTTATAATTAGACCACTTTTAAAATATAATGAAAAATTCTAGTCCGAACAAAATAACATAGACCCACTTTTCCTTGCTACCTCCAGCTACGAGCATGTATAAACTGTGGAGCTGTATACCATGGTCACAGCTGTGGAACTCTATACCAAGATCACAGGATAAAAATCTCCAGGATTAGCTGAGCCCCATGGCAACTGTTGCCATGGGCCTCTGATCTACACTGGCCAGCTCCCTCACTCCATACTAGGTAAAATACCCACCCTATAGCACCTAACCAATCATGCAGTGCCACCCTTCCATCAGGAATTTTCTTTATCTTAAGGCTATAGAAACTGTCTAGTAACCCATGAAAGGAGTCGACTTTGCCTGGTCTCTCAGGAGGTTGGCCCACTGTGTTGGCAGTCCCTCATTCTTTCTGCTCTTTTTTATTAAGAAAGACACTCTCTTTTGAAATGGTCTAAGTCTGGAAATTGTTTTTACAGTCTTTGCATGGGCCAATCACATAAACTCTGAATATGTTGCAGATGGCAACAAAAAAGAACTCTGAGAAGTAGTAAGAGGATTGCAAACTGATTTGGAAATCCAACACCAGAGGAACAGAGCAAGAACAGGAGGTCTTACATTCTTCCAGCTTGCAGAAGAAGGGCTTGCAGATCCAGCCCTCCCTGGCCCCAAACTTGGGTGGCACAGTGGTAAAGAATCCAACTGCCAATCCAGGACATGAAAGAGACACAGCTTTGGTCCCTGGCTTGGGACGATCCCCTGGAGGAGGAAATGGCAACCCACACCCACTCCTGCATTCTTGCCTGGGAAACTCCATGGACAGAAGATCCTGATGGGCTATAGCCCCTCGGCTCGCAAAGAGTTGGACATGACTGAGCAACTGAGCACTCATGCACATATAAGATCTTTCTTCTACTGAACAGAGTGGGATTCCTCTGGCAACCTCAAGACACCCGACACTGATAAGTGGGATAGTTGATACCCTGCCAAAAATAAGCAGCCAGAGGAAATACTCAGCAAAGAAATAGAAACTGTAATACAGTGCTAAATGGAAATTATACAGCTGAAAATGAAAATAAAATCGCACTGGGTGGTCTTGGTAATAGACTGGAGATGACAGCAACTTGAGATTAGACAATGGAATTTACCCAACTGTAATAATAAAGAGTAAAAAGACTGAAAAGAAAAAAGTAAAACAGTGAGGCTGAAATTTCCTCATTATTAATGGCTGTAAACTTAACAAATTTAGTAAAAATCACAAATCCAAAGATCTAAGAAACTGAGAAAATCTCACAAAAGATAAACAAATCTATGTCAAGATGTATTTTGCACTTTCAAATACTAAAGACAAAAACAAATTTGAAAATAGCCAAAAAGAAATAATGCTATCTTTGTAAGAGAACACCATTTGGAATGACAGTTGATTTCTCATCAGAAATCATGGAGATCAGAAGGAAGTAACATAACATGCTATTTTATAAGTTTTGAAAGAAAAAAATGTCAATCACAAAGTTTACATCCATTCATGAAGAGCCCTTCTCATATGAAGAAAAATAAAAATAATTTATTACTAACAGACCTATCTTTAACCATTCCCTAAAAGAAGGTTTTCAAATGGAAAGTAATTATATAATAAAAAATCTTAGAATGCATGAAGGAAGAAGTTGTGAGAAGAATTGCATCAGGAGTGATGGAGCTGTGACCTGAGGACCTCCAGGGTTGATGCTTGTACCGGACTATTGCTGAACATGCTGAATTAAAGCTGCTGAAAGATTGCTGAGCTGCCAAAGAGAGAAATATTGTCGAGAACTGGAATTTTTCTCAACTAAAGGAAACATACCTTTCCTAGTAACAGGTAAGGTACATTCCCTAACCCAATTGTATATATAGAACGATTTTACCCTCCAATCCAAATTCTTGGTAAACAATTTGTGTAAAGCTGCATTAACTTTTTCTCTTTTCTATAAAACCCTCTACTCATCTTCCTTTGCTGGGATACTGTTCTGGGTTCCTCCATAACACTCAAATTGAAATTCTAAGAACCCACATTTAGAGTTTGTAGTTCTTTCTACTGATGAAAGGAATATCTAAAGAATATAAAATAGATGGCTCTTTTCTACATGTTTCATAAATTATATTGGACGATTTCAAAGCAATACCATTAATACTCAGAATAATGTTTTAAAAAAAGGATTTTAAAGGGCACAGATGGACATAAGAATTACGTGTATCAAAGTGGTAAAAAGTTAATGCAACTCAATGGCTATATGTCATTGTGTTAATGATAATACAATCAGTGATAATCAGAGCAATCACTATGTTAACTATACAATGCTGCTGCTGCTGCTAAGTCGCTTCAGTCGTGTCCGACTCTGTGCGACCCCATAGACGGCAGCCCACCAGGCTTCCCCGTCCCTGGGATTCTCCAGGCAAGAACACTGGAGTGGGTTGCCATTTCCTTCTCCAATGCATGAAAGTGAAAAGTGAAATTGAAGTCGCTCAGGTGTGTCCGACTCTTAGTGACCCCATGGACTGCAGCCTTCCAGGCTCCTCTGTCCATGGGGTTTTCCAGGCAAGAGCACTGGAGTGGGGTGCCATTGCCTTCTCCAAACTATACAATGAGAGACATCAAAAACACTACAAAAGTAGATAGAATTCTTATAAAAGATCTAATAACTATAGATGCACAAGAAAAGAAAAATGTAGAATGAGTTCTCATAAAACAAATGAGAAATAACCAACAATGTGGCAGACTTCAGTGCTAACATATTCATAATTACCTAAAATGTAAGTACTCTAACAGTAACAAAATGAAACTAGAAATAAACAACAGAATACAACAGGAAAATCTCAAAATATTTAGAAATTAAACAATATACTATTAAAGAATTCATTTGTAAGAAAAATAAAAAAAGTTTTGAAGGAATTTAAAACCACATAAACTAGAAAAAAAAAAAGAAAAGGAAAAGAAATGTGTAAAGCAACTGAATTATTTCTAAGGAGGGAAATCTATAGCATTAGATGCTTACATTAGAAACAAGTAAAAGTTTCATATCAATAATCTAAGTTTCAAACCTAGAAATAGAAGAGCAAAATAAGTCCACGGCTAGCAAAAGAAAGAAAATAATAAAGGTTAAAAACCATTGAAAAATTTAAAAGAAGAGAATACAGAAATTAGTAAAAACAAACAACTAATTCTTTTAGAAAAATCAATACAGTTGACAAGACTGTCAAGATGGACAATAATAAACAGAAGATGCAATATTCAGAATGATACAGAAGGTCATCAGTATTGATTGAAATTGAAGATATAACGGCAGAGCCTACAGCCATTGTACAGACAGTAAAAGAATAGTGGCAATAATTTTAGACTCATAAATTTTCTCAAAATCCACAAGCTACCAAAACTCAGTAAAGATGATATTGGCAATATAAGTAGCCTTATAAACACAAAGGTGATTTAATCTGTAATTTGAATGCTCCTAAAAATAAGTTTCATATTCAATTGATTTTATCGGCCAAAACTATTAAACATTTAAAATATAATTTACAATAATTGTGTAAAATATCTTCCAGAATATAGAATAGGATGGAAAACTTCCCAGTTCATTTTACGAGGTCAGTATTACTGTGATTCTAAAACAAGAAAAGGCAGTACAAAAAAAAAAAAAAAAACACAGATCAATACTTCTTATGACTTTAAGGCAAAATCCTCAAAAAATATTAGCATACAGTATCCAGCAGTGCATAAAGAGAATAGTATAAGTGATCAGAAATAGAAAATTTGTTTAAAATTCAAAAATCAAGCATAACATTGCATCAGTAAGACAAAGGAGAAAGATTCTATTATATTTTCTATGTCAATCAAAATTGATATAGAAAGACATTGAACAAATTCCAATGCCCATTCATTTAAGAAAAAAAAAAAAAAACACACACACACACACCTGACAAATTACCAAAAGAAGGAAATTACCTCAGCTCAATAGAAAAGCATTAAAAAATCCTGGAGCTAGTAACACCCTTAATGATGAAATTTGGAATGCTTTCCTCCTGAGATCAGGAATAAAGTAAGAATGTCTACTCTATCACTGTTATTCAAACTTTTATCCAAGTATCCATTTCAGTAGGACAAAGAATAAAAGTATGCAGATCAAAAAGGAAGAGGATGACATGATTATTTATGTAGAAAATCCACAAAAATTTACAAAAATTCTCCTAGAATTTTTAATAAGTGAGTTTACCAAGTTTTGGGGATACCAAATCAACACATGGAAATCAATTGCATTTTCAAATGTTGTTTATCTTCACTCCACATGTACTACTTAGCTATGCACTTAACAAAATATTTAAGAAAATTACGTGCAGATAATTACAAAAGGGTGATGAAAGAAATACAAGAAACCTAAATAAATGCAGGGACATATCGTGGTCATGAACTGAAAATTTCAACATAGTAAACTTGTCTATCTAGGTTGGTCATAAGTTTCCTTCCAACAAAGTTCCGTCTAGTTAAGGCTATGGTTTGTATGGATGTGAGAGTTGGACTGTGAAGAAAGCTGAGCACCGAAGAATTGATGCTTTTGAACTGTGGTGTTGGAGAAAACTCTTGAGAGTCCCTTGGACTGCAAGGAGATCCAACCAGTCCATTCTGAAGGAAATCAGCCCTGGGATTTCTTTGGAAGGAATGATGCTAAAGCTGAAACTCCAGTACTTTGGCCACCTCATGCGAGGAGTTGACTCATTGGAAAAGACTCTGATGCTGGGAGGGATTGGGGGCAGGAGGAGAAGGGGACGACAGAGGATGAGATGGCTGGATGGCATCACTGACTCGATGGACGTGAGTCTGAGTGAACTCCAGGAATTGGTGATGGACAGGGAGGCCTGGCGTGCTGCGCTTCATGGGGTCGAAAAGAGTCGGATGTGACTGAGCGACTGAACTGAAACTTGTCTATTGTATCTATGTTTCTGATGCATTTTCTATCAATACTCCCGGGAGATTTTTTTCATCAACATATATAAGCTTGTTGCAAAATTTACATAGAAAGTCACAGGCCATAATATAGTTAAATGAGTTTGACAAAGAAGAATAAGTTGGGGAGACTTTTATATAACTACAGTGGCATTTGTAATGACAAAATTTTGTAGACATGGTAAACAGACTTGTGACTGACAAGGAATAGGGATAGTGGGTGGTTGGGAGGTAGAGGTATTTACAAAAAGGCAGCAGGAAGCATCCTGTGAGGTTACCACTGTTTAGAATACTGACTCCAGCAGTGAATGCACAAACCTAACCATGGGATTCAGTTCTATGGAATCTGACTAACACACACACACACGATTGGAAGTGAAACTGAGGAAATATGTCAATATATGTAAGATATTATCTTTGGAGAAATTAGGCAAATTGTGAGAGAGAGAACTCTGTATTGCTTTTTAACAACTGTGTGTGAATCCATAATTATCTTGATTAAAAATTCAATTAAAATATAATAAAAGCTCACTGTAGGACCAGGAACAAGAAAGAATTCAGAAATTCTTGTATTACCTGCTTAGCTTCATCTTATTCGCTACACCGTATCGCATAGTCAATAAATTATAACAGCTTGCCACCAGGGAAGCCCGTGAATATGGAGTGGGGAGCCTATCCTTTCGCCAGGAATCTTCTTGACCCAGGAATCAAACCGGGGTCTCCTGCATAGTAGGCTGTTTCTTTACCAGCCGAGCTACCAGGGACAACCTCACTTTCACTTTCTCTCACCTGCGTAGCTTCATCTTGTTTGATATATTATACTGAGTAGTCAATAAATTAAGACCTCTTGAGGGCAACTGTATGTATCTCTGTACCATTAAATATGACCCTGAGGTTTTCATACTACAAATGCTCAATAAATGATTAATAAATAAATGAATAAAATAGAAAAACAAACCTGGAAACATTTATTCAATTTACCCTCATTTTACTGTATGAACTATTCAGAGCTTTTCTAGGGATCAAGAAAAAATATTTAAATTTAATGTAACTTCTTGGAACTCACCTGCCAATAAGTAAATCTCACAATTCCTTTTTGTTTATCTCAAAAAAGATGAAACTGCAAATAAAGAAATTGACACCAAATCCATACTCATATTTCTCCAGTATTTATTTCATCAGTAAATAATTATCAAGGATAATCTGCAAATTTGCTACCTTTCCTGGCTGATATGAATTATAAGGTGCCCTGTATTGGTTGATAGAGAAGATGGTTTTAATTGGCCCTATTTTGCTTCTATGAAGCTGGCATTTGTGAACCAGGAGTTATTTTATTTGGTATCATAATGACCCCTTCTTAGTCGTCATTAAGAGACAAAATCCAGTTTTTTTGGTGAAAGGAAATGAAGAACTTGAATGCCTTTAACAGCAGATCTCTGTCCTGGTGAGAAATAGGCAACCTGGGTTTGTTGAGAAAGAATCACCATGGGCACACAGTTCCTCATAAAGTGTTCTGCAAACAATTACCTAAATTACTTCCAAGCCTTAAATAAAAATAAGTCTAAAAGGACATTTGAATATAAAAATATATGTATTTTCCCAAAGAACAACGTTAGTGATGCAGCTACTTCAATCCTGCCAGTTTCAGTGAGTTCAGTCTCTCAGTCGTGTCCGACTCTTTGCCACCCTGGGGACTGCAGCACACCAGGACTCCCTGTCCATCACTAACTCCTGCAGTTTACTCAAACTCATGTCCGTCGAGTCAGTGATACCATCCAGCCATCTCATCCTCTGTTGACCCCTTCTCCTCCCGCCTTCAATCTTGCCCAGCATCAGGGTCTTTTCCAGAGTTGCACCAGTTGAATTCTGCTCACATGCTGCATATATTGGGTTGGCCAAAAAGTTCCTTCAGTTTTAAAGTAAAAATGAAAGACACAATTTTCATTTTCAAGAACTTTATGGGAAAAAAAAATCTTCACTGTTTTATTTTACTATCTTCTGGTACTTTTCAGGCAACTTGCTAATTCCACCTTCCCCCAAATTTTTATCTTTTTGACCAAAGAATTTTTCCGGGTGACTTTTACAGTCTTCCAGGGAATTGATTTTTTTTTTCCATTAAGAGAATTTTGTAAAGAAAACAAAAAAGGAAATCCGAAGGCACTCTGTTTGGTGAGTACAACAGATGAATCAACTTCTCGGTCAAGCTTTAACAGTTTCGGCCAGGTCATCAAAGAAACACACGGTCTTGCATTATCCTAATGGACGATTATACGTTTTTCTGGTGACTAACTCCAGATGCTTTTCATTGAATGCTGCTTTCACTTGGTCTAATTGACAGTAGTACTTATTGGAATTCATTATCTGGTTTTCCGGAAGGAGCTCATAATAGAGGCCACCCTTCCAGTGCCACCAAGTGCACAGCATCATCCACTTTGGATGAAGACCTGCCTTCGGTGTGCTTGCATTTTTACCTTTCTTTAAATAATAAAGCATGATATGCCAAAATGTTGCTTTTTTCTTCCATCTTTAAAATTGAAGTGACTACACAAAACGCTTTTAAACTGTGGTGTTGGAGAAGACTCTTAAGAGTCCCCTGGACTGCAAGGAAATCAAACCAGTCCATCTTAAAGGAGATCAGTCCTAGGTGTTCATTGGAAGGACTGATGCTGAAGCTGAAACTCCAATACTTTGGCCACCTCATGTGAAGAGCTGACTCATTTGAAAGGACCCTGATGCTGGGAAATACTGAAGGCAGGAGGAGAAGGGGACGACAGAGGATGAGATGGTTGGATGGCATCACTGACTCAATGGACATGAGTTCGAGTGAGCTCCGGGAGTTGGTGAAGGACAGGGAGGCCTGGCGTGCTGCGGTCCATGGAGTCGCAAAGAGTCAGACACGACTGAGCAACTGAACTGAACGGAACACAAAATTCACCAATTTTGATTTTTTTTAATGCACACTGATAAGACAGCTATCACAATACTAACAAAACTGTTTCAAATGAAGTTAAAAACAGCTAAGTGCTACCTTATGGGAAAAAAAACAAAAAACTATCACCTGTGATACTTACTTCAAACTACTGATTCTGAGTCACCTTCAAGCTCACTGCACTTGAATTTGTGCTTTATTTTGCAATGCTGTGTACTCACGGTGTATGTTGATGGTAAGTGTGGATTCAGAAACTTGCAACAAAGAAGCCCAGGCAGAAAAGAATCTGGAGAACTAACCTTTGCTATTTTATTTTATTTTTTATTGTTTGCTGTGATGTTTCTTTAGCAAGATACTTCTCTTCTAGAAAGGCAAGTTGCTGGCTCCTACCCACCATTGTATTATCCATGGTTGCATCTTCCACACATTTACTAGCCTCTAAAGTTGCCCTTTTCACTTTTCACTTGCATGCGCTGGAGAAGGAAATGGCAACCCACTCCAGTATTCTTGCCTGGAGAATCCCAGGGACGGGGAAGCCTGGTGGGCAGCCATCTATGGGGTTGCACAGAGTCGGACACGACTGAAGCAACTTAGCAGCAGCAGCAGTAGCAGCAAAGTTGCCGTAACAATTTTTAGGGAGAAGAGAAGAAAGGAAGGTAGAGAAATCCTTGTTCTTTTCAGGTATTGGAGCCCTCTCATCTTCCTTCCCTGTTCTTCAACAAAAAAACAGAGGAAGGAAGTGAAAAGAGCCTCTCTGCTGCTAACAGATTCTGCTGTGAAGCTTCTATTTCAGCCCCTTCTATTTGTTACACAGTAATATATATATACTTTCTAGTATGATGTCCAAATAGATACTTCAAAACATCCTTGAGGTTCTGAAGTACTTTAATCTTGTTTCTGGGCTATGTGCATACGGCAACAGTCTGTAAGTGCATTTTGAGGATGCTTACAAAGAGGCCTGTGTTAGAGGGGTGTCCACAGCCCCCTGCAGGACTTGGGAGATTCGTGGGGGTGAGGCTCTATTCAATTGTCCAGCAAACAGCGTTGAGTGCTTACACTGTGCCTGTGCCTGGGAATATATTAAGGAATCATGATGAAAGGATACATAAAACACGGCTGCTGTCCTCAGGCAAGTTTTATTGAGGAGACAAACGAGAAGACGAGAAAAATGCAGTAAAGAAATATGGGCAAACAAATTGCTCTCTGGGCATAAAAAGAAAGAGAGAAAGAAAAGTCAGCCTCCGGGGGCAATAGCCAGAGGTTGGCACATAATCTGAGGAGTGATAATAAATAAGGAAGAAGGCACTGGGGTTCGGACACAGAACGATGAGGTGAAAGCTGTGCTGAGTTGTATATTTATCTTGATGTCAACAGAAGCAATTTGAGGAGCCTTGTGATCCTATTTGATTATTTGCTAAGGAATGGAAGCTGAAGTCACAGGGACAAGTCAGGAGTACGTAGCTGAGAGGATAAGAAACATCACTCATTTCAAGAACTGTTAGTGAGGAGAATAAAAGTGACCTGGTCATCAATAAGTGTTGGCATACACAAGCAGAAAGAGCTAAAAAGCACTGATTTTCTCTTGGGCATGTCAGTGGGTGGTTGTGCCTTTTATTCAGACAAGTAACCCCAGATGCAGGTCACACAGGTAACGCTGGAAGGAGAACAGTCCTAGAGAATGCCAGAGCAAGAAAATGAAGCAGGGAAGGGTGCTTACCTTACACAAACTCTAAATGAAGACGCTTATACAGGTAGTCAGGAACAACCTATAGCACAAAGTCACTGATTTTGCTTATTTTTAGTTTATGTATTGAAGTTTCCAAGGGGCTTTTGTATGACTAACGTGAAACATATTCTCAGGTTCCTTCGCAAAAATGTCTGCTGTCACGCCTTGGAAGTGACCGTTCCCCCTTTTGGCCCAGTGCACAAAGATCAGTTGTGTTGCCCATCCTGCCTGAATAAGATCAAGGACATAGAAATGAGTAGTAGCCAGAGAAATCCTGGCAAAGGTGAATGCAGACCTGGCCCCTGAAAGCCCACTCTGCACCACTCCTCCCTTTCTGTCTTCACATTCCATAACGATCTTGAGTGGCATGTACTGATGACGTGGCCCCGCAGGACAGAGGAGCTGATACAGCTGAATGGCTGCAGGAGCACAGCTCCCCTGCCAGTCGCAGGGGTTTGTCTCAGGAGCAAGTGGACTGGGTTAATGCATTGAGATTTGGGGGTTGTTTTAAACATTTTTAATGCTGCTGGTGTTGATACCAGGAGTAGGATCCCACTGTAACAAAAATGTTGACTATGATATTGACTTTGTGATCAGATATTGGACAGAGAAGAAACTGATTTTTAAAGCTAGAAAACTGATCATTCATGTTACATGGGGTGAAACTTTTCATGGCTCAAAACCTCCAATAGCATGGGAAAAAAAGTCTTCCCAATAGCTCCAGGGGAAGTGGTTGAAAAGAATTAAAATCTCAGCCTGTGTTGACAATTGTTAGCTATATCTGGCAAGAGGGAAGTAAGTTCAGAGACTGTTATAAATGGTGCAATAAGAAAGAGAAAGGAAACCGGAGCAGAAAGTAGTCTAGGGCTAGTGGCATCGAAGTCTTAAAAATGTGTATGCTTTAAGCGAAGAAAAGGGAAATATATTTAAGAAAACAGCAAAAGTATATTAAAATCCACTTTTTAAGTTTCCTGTTTGAACACTAAAGCCTCAAGCTAGCAGCTATTAAGTTAATAGAGATAAATTCTGGGCAAGGATGCAAAGAAGTAATTCAGATTTAGGGATTATGGCTATAAGAGTGTTTATGTATCGTTATCGGCACCAAGAATTCATTGAGAATAGATCAGAAGCCTGTTAAGTTATGCAAGAGGGAGGAATTATATTCTCAAAGGAACTATGAGTCCAGTTGCTAAAATTCTGACTTTTTTTTTTAATCTACATCATCCAAGAACCATTTCAGATGTGGTCAAAGAAGACTCACTCCTCTTCCAAATGTCATTGTTAGGGTTCATGAAAAAATGGGAAAAAATCCTTTTAAAGATTAGAAAAAGAGCTATACAGAGAATATCCCCCACTGCCAGTGCAGGGACCCAGGGCTAACCCCTCAAGACCCTGGCACCTCTACCGAGCTGCTGAAGACCTTCCCAATGCCTTCTCTCTAAGTTCTTTATTAGTTGTCCTATCCTATCATAATACAGTATATTAGTGAGTATAAATGAGGGCACTTTAGATAACAGGTTGATCAGACCAAGAAGAATCATGTTCTGACTTAGTAGCAGAAAATATTGCACATTCTCTTAAAGACTCTGGACCATGGCTAATTCCAGATACTGCTGCTGCTAAGTCGCTTCAATAAGTGTCCGACTCTGTGCGACCCCATAGATGGCAGCCCACCAGGCTCCCCCGTCGCTGGGATTCTCCAGGCAAGAACACTGGAGCGGGGTGCCACTACCTTCTCCCAATTCCAGATACTAGATGGCGGTACTGTAGGTTTTCTCCCTTGTGGAGGGGTGGATCCACTCTATAGAGGGAGGAAAAAGTGAGGTGTATATGTGGTTGCCCCAGAGTAGACATGCAGAGACTGCTGGGGCTTGATGAACCCCATTTCTTCCTCTGATTCCTGGACTTCTGAATGCATGAATGCTAAGTCGCTTCATTTGTGTCTTACTCTTTGCAAATCCTATGGACTGCACCCTGCCAGGCTCCTGTGTCCATGGGATTCTGCTATTGTCTCTTCCACTTTATAGTTAAACTTAGAGGCTGTGTAAAAGCTGATGGTGCCCAAAGATGTATATTGTCCTTGACTGCAATAAGCTGAGATTCTTTGTAAACTTCCTTGTAACATTAGTGAAGCAACTGTGAAGTTACAATTGTATATTATAGATATTAATCTATCCTGATGAATGCATTCCTTTTTAGCAGCTTCAAGATCTCTAAACATAAATTTTATATTTATTATAAAAGGTTTTTTATAAAAGGAATATTACTGTATTTTTATTTTCTGTTGCAGGTTTTACTGATATGTTTGGTTAATCAATATTCAGAGATTTTCCTAAAAGAAAAGACATTGAAGAATGAGGTTAATAATTTTCAGATAATTATACATTAAATATCTAATTTGCCATTAATTACAAGAATAAGAATTGGCCAAATTAATGTATGCCTTTAATTACATTAGGTAATTAAATTTCACAGTTTAAAATGATAATTAGTACATTATTCATGCAATATCCTTTTCAAAACTTGATCATTTTAGCTTGGAGGAAGCAGTATGGTATAGCTAAAAATGAAAATTAAGAGTAGCCTTTATCCTTGTCTTTGTCACTTAAAAAGTTTACACTTTTTACAAGTAATTCTTTAAGTATTTGGTTTTCACATATTAAAAAAATGAAATTAGAAATACTTATCTTTCAGCTTTTTGTATGCATCAGATAATTTAAGCAATGGAAATGAAAAATTTAGTCTGATAACCACTCAATGGGAATTATCTATGTTCTTTTTATTACTCATTTTCCAGTAATAATTAATTATGGATCAAACTGATTTTTATAATAATCACCCCCTCAAAATCAAGGAATTAATGTTGACAAATGTAAAGTTACAGATAATAATATGTTCATTTTAAATACAAGCTTTTGGGATAGGAAGAAAATTATTCACTCAAAATCAATTCTACCTATGGAATCAAATGCTATTTTTGAATTAACCCTAATGCCCATAGATTTAGCATATTTGTATTCATTAAAATTTTTATTTATTCTACAATATTACCGAACACTTCTCTGTGTACCAGGGATTTTAGTCAGGCTTTAAATGTACATACGAGAGTCATCTGCCTAGGAGTGATGACCATTAAAAAAGAAAAAGGATGAGCTCACCGAAGCAAGAAATGTATAAAGAAGTAAACAAAATAAAAACAGGCCATTTAAAGTCTAGTAATGAAAACAAGATTAAAGTTGGCAAAAAAGTGAGAAAAGTACAAAATAATATATTCTTACCAAAGCCAGATGAGCTTTAAGAGACAGGAATAAACAGTAGTATCAAAAATGGCAGAGATTTTACGGAGCATAAAAACTAAGAAAGAGACTGAGAAGACCACTTGCATGAATGTTCCACAAATAAAATGACCTTTTTGAATAACAAAATACCTTTTAAAATATGATACATCTTATCCTTTTTATACCTTCTACTTTATCCTGAGATTTCCCCTAACTCATTCAGATTACATTAAAAGTTCCATCTCAGTTAGAGTCTGTATTACTCCTAAAGTAAGCATACACTTCTGTACAGCTTATTACAAATGTGGACTTTGTCTCTCCTGTTTTCTTACCTCTCATACATCCCTTGATTATTGACTAATATTTATTATTTTGCAGTTGCTAGAGTTATCTTCCATTTGGACATGATGCAATCTGAACATATTTCAATTGTTTCTGAAATAAGGATCCTTTAATCAGCCCTGGGATTTCTTTGGAAGGAATGATGCTAGAGCTGAAACTCCAGTACTTTGGCTACCTCATGCGAAGAGTTGACTCATTGGAAAAGATTCTGATGCTGGGAGGGATTAGGGGCAGGAGGAGAAGGGGGCTACGGAGGATGAGATGGCTGGATGGCATCACTGACTCAATGGACGTGAGTCTGAGTGAACTCTGGGAGTTAGTGATGGACAGGGAGGCCTGGCGTGCTGCGATTCATGGGGTCGCAAAGAGTTGGACACGACTGAGAGACTGAACTGAACTGAATCTTTGGTATGAACTTTCAGTAACTTTTATAATCTGTTCTTCCTTTTCAAAATACAGATTCACAATCTGTCTGAGAATCATTTTATTTTTGTCCCTTCAAAAATAAGATAAAAGAAATCCAAAATGCACTTCTCCACTTATAATTAAGAAAAGCCACCAATTGTTATTTATTTATTTCCTTTTTAGTTTTAACTGTCGCTTTAGTCCTTCACATTATAGAAGATGAGGATTTGGTTTTGTCATCCTACTGCTCTTAGACCCAGGAGAGTGAGGAGCCTTAATATATTATTAAGAGATGTGTCTCTTGCCTCCAGGCTATTGCGTTTTCATGAGTAGATTGTAAAACTTCCTAAAAACAAAAAGCACAACTATTGCACCAAAAAGCCCACTCCTCCCTAAGTCCATAATGGCCGCATTATGTGTCCTTAAGACCCTCCTGGACTTGAGCGGTGAGGGCCATGCCCTCCCTCCCTGGCTGTGGGGCCCTGGCAGGGCCTGCAGGGTGGGGTGGCTCCCACTGAGCTCCCGCAGCTGGCAGGCCAGAGGAGGCGTGGGGAGCAGGCCGCCCCTCGGAGAAACCACCCGGCACAGAGACGAATTGCAGGCGGTGCCCAGTTTACGCCATCAGCCTTCGGGCTCTTGTCTCGGCCGTGGAGGCGCTGTCCTCGCCTTGGCTGCGCCCCCCAGGGCCTCCTGCCCGTCGACCCCTTGTGCCTGGGGGTCCAGCCTCGCCCTGGCCGCGCCGCGCCTGATGGGCCTGTTTCCTCGGAGGCGGGTGGGCATCCTCTATGTGGCTGAGCAGGCCCTGGGCTCCGGGTGACCTTCTCAGCAGGGGGTAGGACTCAGACTGCCAAGGGGCCGACAGGATGCCCGCCGGAGCCAGGACCGGCCTGGCAGGCAGTGCGTGCGCGTCCTGGCGAATCTGGATCTAGGGCGTCCAGCATCTGCTTCCAGGGGATGCAGACCTTCTGCCTCAGCCTGGGCTCCAGGCCTGTGCTGGCCTGGGACCTTCCCTGCGGGGGTTTAATATAGAATCTATTTCAGAGAAGATAAATTTCCAGAACCTTGATTCCTTTAAATACATATAAACCCATGATTGTTCCTAACCCCTTTTACAAAAAGAGTCGGACACATCAAATTCAACACCAAAGCACAAGCCACTCATTGACATTAATACAGTAACAAAGTCAAGTAGCTATGTTGTTAACAAACATTCATATTTATTTCCAAACATTTCTGGTGTTTCCAAATCTGTAGGAGGGAAAAAAACACCAAGGAAACAATTATCTCTTAGAGATACAAATATTCAACAGCTTTGCTCTTTTAGCTATTAATTCAAAAGTTTTGTTATCAGAGTTTTAGGCAATTATCAAAAGTATTGCCAACAGTCTCCTAGTCACAATGTATTCTATACGGTAAACCAAAATGGTTATTACATTCTATCAAGTTGTAAATTGTAAACAGAAAATATGCCTTGAAAATAGAAGTGAAGTCGCTCAGTCATGTCTGACTCTTTGTGACCCCATGGACTGTAGCCCACCAGGCTCCTCCGTCCATGGGATTCTCCAGGCAAGAATACTGGAGTGGGTTGCCATTTCCTTCTCCAGGGGATCTTCCAACCCAGGGATTGAACCCAGGTCTCCCACATTGCAGGCAGATGCTTTAACCTCTGAGCCACCAGGGAAGCCTTAAAAATTAGCAGCATCAAAAAAATGGGTGATTCCTACATGGTATAAAATAGTGAGTTACATTGCTTTATGAATAAAAGATAATTTACCAATAAATATCAACACTTTAAGTAGTTTTAAATGTGTGCATATCAATAATTTCAGATATGCGGATCACACCACCCTTATGGCAGAAAGCAAAAAGAAACTAAAGAGAGTCTTGATGAAGTTGAAAGAGGAGAGTGAAAAAGTTGGCTTAAAACTCAATATTCAAAAAACTAAGATCATGATATATGGTCCCACCACTTCATGGAAAATAGATGGGGAAAACATTCGAAACAGTGACAAACTTTATTTTCTTGGCCTTCAAAATGACTGCAGATGGTGACTACAGCCATTAAGAAATTAATTAAGAAATTAAGCCATTAAGAAATTAAGAGACGTTTGCTCCTTGGAAGAAAAGTTATGACCAAACTAGAAAAAGTATTAAAAAGAAGAGACATTACTTTGCTGACAAAGGTATATCTAATCAAAGCTATGGTTTTTCCATATGTATGGATGTCATGTATGGATGTGAGAGTTGGACCATAAAGAAGCCTGAACCCTGAAGAACTGATGCTTTTGAGCTGCGATGTTGGAGAAGACTCTTGAGAGTCCCCTGGACTGCAAGGAGATCCAACCAGTCCATCCTAAAAGAAATTAATCCTGAATATTAATTGGAAGGACTGATGCTGAAGCTGAAATCCCATTACTTTGGCCACCTGATGTGAAGAACTGGCTCATTAGAAAGACCCTGATGCTGGGAAAGATTGAAGGCAGGAGAAGGGGATGACAGAGGATGAGATTGTTGGATGGCATCACTGACTCTATGGAATTTAATATTTAAATTAAGTATTTAAAATTTAAATTAAATATTTACTGAAGAACAAGTTCAACTTGTGGAAAAGAAAATCTAAACGAAGTGACAGAAAATTATAAGACACTAATGAGAGAAATCAAAGATGACATAAACAGATGGAGAGATATTCCATGTTCCTGGGCAGGAAGAATCAATATTGTGAAAATGACTATACTACCAAATGCAATCTACAGATTTAATGCAATCCCTATCAAATTTCCAATGGCGTTTTTCACAGAAGTAGAACAAAAAATTTCACAATTCATATGGAAACACAAAAGACCCTGAATAGCTAATGCAGTCTTGAGAAAGAAGAATGGAGTTGGAGGAATCAAGCTTCCTGACTTCAGGTTATACTACAAAGGTATAGTCATCAAGACAGTACAGTACTGGCACAAAAACAGAAATATAGACCAAAGGGACAAGATAGAAAGCCCAGAAATAAACGCATGCACCTATGGGTACCTTATATTTGACAAAGGAGGCAAGAATATACAATGGCACAAAGACAGCCTCTTCAATAAATGGTGCTGGGAAAACTGGACAGCAACCTGTAAAATAATGAAATTAGAACACTTCCTAACACCATACACAAAGATAAACTCAAAATGGATTAAAGACCTAAATGTAAGACCAGAAACTATAAAATCCATAGAGGAAAACATAGGCAGAGCACTCAATGACATAAAGCAAGATCCTCTATGACCCGCCTCCTAGAGTAACAGAAATAAAAGTAAACAAGTGGGACCTGATTAAACTTAAAAGCTTTTGCACAGCAAAGGAAATGATAAGCAAGGAGAAAAGACAACCCTCAGAAGGGGAGAAAATAACAGCAAATGAAACAACTGACAAAGGATTAATGTCCCAAATATACAAGCAGCTCATACAACTCAATACCAGAAAACAAAAAACCCAATCAAAAAGTGGTGAAAAGACCTAAACAGACATTTCTCCAAAGAAGACATAGAGATGGCTGACAAACACATGAAGAGGTGCTCAACATCGCTCATTATTAGAGAAATGCAAGTCAAAACTGCAGTGAGGTATCACCTCACACCTGTTAGAAAGGTCCTTATCAAAAAGTCTACAAACAATACATTCTGGAAAGGGTGTGGAGGAAAGGGAACACCCTTGCACTGTTGGTGGGAATGTAAACTGATACAGCCACTGTGGAAGACGGTATGGGGATTCCTTAAAAAACTAGGAATAAAACCACCACATGACCCGGCAATCCCACTCCTAGGCATGTACCCTGAGGAAAGCAAAACTGAAAGAGACACATGTGTCCCATTGTTCACTGCAGCACTGTTTACAACAGCTAGAACTTGGAAGCAAACTAGATGTCCATCGACAGATGAATGGATAAAGCATCTGTGGTACATACATACAATGGAATATTACTCAGCCATAAAAAAGGAACGCATTTGAGTCAGTTCTAATGAGGTGGATGAACCTAGAACCTATTATACAGAGTGAAGTGAGTGAGAAAGAGAAAGATAAATATTGTATTATAACACATATATCCAGAATCTTGGAATATGGCACTGAATAATTTATTTACAGGGCAACAGTGGAGAAACAGACATAGAGAATAGACTTATGGACATGGGAGAGGGAAGGAGAGGGTGAGATGTGTGGAAAGAGTAACATGGAAACTTACATTATCATATGTAAAATAGATAGGCAACAGGAATTTGCTGTATGTCTCAGAAAACTCAAACAGGGGCTCTGCATCACCTAGAGGGGTGGGATGGGGAGGGGGAGGGA